>NC_134485.1:38204394-38508894 GCF_040206685.1 Ascaphus truei | reverse complement strand
CCCTATCCCCTTTGTATCTAAAGCCCTCCCCCGCCTTACACCTTTCTCACTGACTGCTCCACACCTCTGGAATGCCCTTCCCCTGAATACCCAACTAGCACCCTCTCTATCCACCTTTAAGACCCATCTTAAGACACACCAGCTTAAAGAAGCACATGAGTAGCACTGTGGTTAATACTATACACATGATACATAAAGCTTGGCCCCCTGCTTACGCACTTACCAGAATGCTTTCCTACTGTCTCTGAACATTCTTCCTACCTACCATTTAGATTGTAAGCTCTTCGGAGCAGGGATTCCTCTTCCGAAATGCAGAACAGATTTTTTTTTTAAATCACACATATTGCTTGGTCTGCAGCTTTAATATGGCCTTGGATATCCTACATATTAATATTCATATGGAATGTAAATCAGTCCTGCTCAGCCTCCCTGTAGGTCTTACAAAAGCAGTAGACATGCTTTAATGCCACATTATCCTGGCCAGCATGTTGAGCATGAAGCTTTCTGGAAGCACCAAGACTCCCCTCCCTTTGACAGGTTGTTTCCAGAATTTGGTATGTTATGTTAATATATAAGCTGACTTACTACCTCAGAGGTACCCTTAAAAAATATTTTATAAATCCTGGGTCCTTTAGTGTATGTAACAGAATTGTATTAAACAATGTATTTCCCTTGGAGGCTTTTTAATCCATTAGGTTGGGCTGCAATTAAGCCAATATGATGTTTTTTTTATACTGTACCTGCTGTGCTCCTTTTATACTTCTCGACTTGCTCTTGGGTATTTCATTTCTTTCCCCATCCCAGCCTAATTTATTTTTGCTCATGTTGTTTTGTTAATTCATGATATTTTGTATACTTCCGGTCATCTTTAACTGTAAGATGCTAAATTGTTTAAAGACGGGTGCAAAGAATGGTACCAGATTTATCAAAGGAAAAAAATACTGATTTTAGGATATGTATCAAAGCAGATTTAGAACAAAAATGGATGCAAATTGTCACCTTGAATAAATATATTGAGGTATTTTCTCCAGTTTGCACTATTTACATCAGCTTGCGATCTAGAGAGGAGGTAAGAGTTACAGTACATCACACAAAGATTATAATAGGAATCAAATTAAGCATCCTTGTTATTCAACTTTATTATGATATTTGCATGAAAAAATCTGGCAAGTCTGAGTGAACTTTTCTATAGTAGCTAACAATTTGTGTCACAGAAAACTCGCACATTTGATGTAAATGCAAGCAGAAAATGGAGTGATATGTCAAAACATAAATCCATTCACACTTTCTAACACTGATATTTTCCTAATTGGTCTATTTATCAGAGACCTTCAGATGCAAACTTTGGGTGGTGGTGCATCTTCCAGCTGCAAAATTTAGGCAAATTTGATGCAAAGAACAGCACCAGAGTTATCAGTAAAATTCTGTTTCATAGAAAGTGATTTGTTTCTTTGATTAATCTGGTGTAACTTTTTTTTGCACTGACTGCCGCGGTTGTTGGTAAATACAGTACACCCCTACATTATGTTTACAACATTTCCACCAGACTTATCAGATAAAATGTACCCTATTAAAATGAGTGTGATTTTTTCCCCTGATAAATGATCTCCAATATATGTAAAAAATAATGGAAATAAAATCTTCTGGCTGCAAAACTGGGGCCAAAACCTGCACCAGATTTATTAAAGAAATGAGATATTCTTGCTTCATATACTGTATCTGGTTGTAGTGTTTTTGCAACTGGGAGAATGATAAAAGACCACGCATCATACGTTGCCAATATATTTCTCCTTTTAACAATATTTTTTTATTTAAAAAAAAAATCTCACAATAGTATTTAACTCAAATGTATATACAGTAACGTCAGACATTGGTGCTTCCAGAAAGCTTCATGCGCAACCATTCTTAGATATCCTTCTAAAAATCAGATTCTGTGTTGTGAATCATTACAATTTGTAACAAGGAAAATAGTAAAGGACATGATATGCCAATTGTTAAATAATAATGAGTGTTAGATATAATTGAGAAGATAATCTGTTTTCATTGTTTTTATATAAATTAAGATCACACCATTATCGGATAATGAATTTGGACGTTACAACTGCACAGCTATCAACTCAATTGGGTCAAGATTTCAGGAATATATACTTGCATTGGCTGGTAAGTACAGCATTTTTTTTTTTACATTTTTCAGTTTACTTACTGCTTGCTTGATAATGCACCTAAAAAAAGGGCTAATTTTAACCGTTGATTTGTTTGCTATATAGGAGGTCAAAGTTTCCTGACTGCTAAACATTCTCATATTAAAATTAATTGGATTTTCTTCTTGGTTAATCAATCCTCAGTGAATAGCTGCACTAGAATAACACCCTTATACAGCATTTAAATTTTATTAAAGGAGGTACAGTATGCAGATCACCTCACCACATGGTTATCATCTAAAAGTAAGGATAAAGATAGGAGAAGGAAATATGAATATTTGTTGGAGCAATATGGACGAGAAAGGCTTGCAACAGCAATACGTGGAAGAACATTGGGGAGGCCTTTATCCATCCGCAGATGATGATAATAATAATAATATGTGTGTGTATGTATATATTTAAAACCAGAGACAGAACATAAAACACAGACAAAGCTCAGTTTTAGCACATCTAGTGAAACTCATACACGGTACAGTGCCTAAATATATATGTATAAATATCTATTAAGTAAAATGGTCTTTTAGTTTGACATTTTTGGCCAAAATTGTTGTAAGCCCCTGAGCCAACTTCACGGCAGACCACAATTCAGGGGTCCCTAACGCTAATATAAATTCTTAATAACCTGTGTAATAACAGGAAGAATGATTTATAGTAAATCTGTCAATATTAGTTGCAAAGTTCTAAGTCTGATTGAGGCCTTTATTAACATGTACATTACCAGGAAAAGCACTCTGTATTAGAGTTGTCACAACCATCCAGCAAGCAAACAAGTTCCCCTGTGTGGAAGATGCTATGGAGTGAGCCCTTAACCATTTAAATGTAGGAGGGGGTGAGCTTAAATTAAGTAGGAGGTTGCCAACCTCCAATCAGCCAGGACTAGCTGAAACACAATTGTGAAATATACTGCTGCGGCCGAGTTTATTCGAGCATTTGCCCGTTCTCGGCCGCAGCAGTAGCCTGGCACGCGCCGGAGGGTGACGGGCACGCGCCGAAGCAGCGGAAGAGCGCCCTCCGATCGGGGCGCTCTCCCTCCCGCTGCCGGGTCCGCCGGGTCCCCCGGAACCCCCTGCCGCCGTCCCCCACATCGCGGGACAACAGGGCTCCCTCGGGGAGCCCTGGACGCGCGTGCAGGGGGCGCACGCTCCCGATGACGCGTGACCGCGCGTCGGTGACGCGCGGCACGCCGAGGGGCGGCCACTAGCAAGCCGGGAAATCTCCCGGCTTGCGGATCTGGCCGCAGTGCAATAAACTGTGTCGCCAGTGTACTGGACACCTAACAAGCTCCTATTGAACCCCCAAAATAACAACAACATATATATAAGCATATGAGTGTCACAGAGGAGTGCTACTGAGCATGGTAATATATATTTAAAACCAGAGACAGAACATAAAACACAGACAAAGCTCAGTTTTAGCACATCTAGTGAAACTCATACACGGTACAGTGCCTAAATATAAAAGGAGAGGAGAGAGCGCACGCCCCATAGTGTAAAAACGTAAATTTATTGACTGTATTGATGCTGTAGAAGACCCTCGGTCCCAAAGATGGATGAACCACACTGTTGCAAGAGTTCCTGGGTAGGTGGATGGTTAGGAGACAAGTTCCAAAGATCCCAAGGAAAAACAGCTTTGCTCACGGGTCTCTGTGGTCTCCGGCGCTCGAGTAGATTTCCTCCTGCGCTCCGTGATGACGTAGTGTCTGTGCGTCTACGTGATGACGCTCCCTGACGCGTTTTGTCACACACGGGTGACTTTATTTTTCATCATATGTTGCAGAAATATCACTACATTTTCATGTAAATATGATCAATTATACATCTGTCACAGTAGATTACATTTAAGAATTATTTGATAATTGAATAAGTATTCTTTGGAATTGGTGATGGCATGATGACCTCATAAAGTGCATAGTTACAGAATGGTGTTTAGTGAAGAAGATAAGCACATTTTAAAGTGCTTACAACAGAGAATGGTGGTTCAAAAAGCTGCAAGAATTTTTTTTTGCCAATAAAAGATGGTCATTAGGAGGCTGAAAAAAAAATTGTCTTGAACTTTGGTCTCCACACTCACAGGCTGGAGGTCTGCCACCAGGACTGTTAATTGTGTATTGCTGTTCTTACAGGGATCCTTTTGAGGCTGCTAATTACCTCACAACCGGCACCTATACTCTATTAGCAGCTAGCCCTTTATAAACCTACCCTTCCTGCTTCTGGTTGCCTGATAATTGAGGTTTCCTTGTGATCTAGTTTGCTTCCACATTCTGTTGTTGTCTATTATTATACCTGACCCTACTCGGATCTTACTACTTCTGATCTTCACTCACGTATTAAGAAATCCTATTCTGATGAACCATTCTTATGCAGTGCCTCACAGGGTGTCAATTTAGTCCCGGAAGATGGCCTCTGGATTTCCAAAACGGCCTGTGTGTTTTAGAATTTGGGATTGGAGATTCTACAGCCAAATAAAAAAAAGATATTCATAAGTTTTTATTATACTGTGAGACTTGTGCTAAGAACCTGACCCCTTGTGTCTCCCCACTGGATTTATTACAGCCACTTCGAGTACATACATGCCAATGGGGATCCATCTCAATTGACTTCATAGTAGAATTGCTCACATCCAGAGGGAATAATACCATCTTGGAAGTGTTAGATCCTCTGACGAAGATGAGTCACTTCATTGCCACCAAGAGTCTCCCTACAGCAGAAAAGATTGACAATTTAGTAATTGAGGGAATCTTCCACTTTCACAGTGTACCGGATGAAATTGTATCTGACAGAAGAGTACATCTCACTTCCATATTTTGTAAAATTTTTTGTCTAACTCTGACAAAAAGCTTAAATTTGTCCTCCCCTTTCCATCCACAGTCTAATGTTCAGACAAAGAGAGCTAATCAGACTCTTGAGAAGTACTTGCACTGTTTTATCAGCTACCTACAAGATGACTGGAACACATTTTTGCCTGTTACAGAATTTGTGTATAATAATGCCCAAGGTAGCTTGATCAAGCACAGCACATTGTTTACTAATTATAGCTTTCATCCTACCTTCATTCTCTGTATTGTATTGTATGTCTTTATTTATATAGCGCCATTAATGTACATAGCGCTCTGCCTTCCTGTTTATTGCCCCATTCCTGTGGTCTCAGAAAGACTTTCTTATTTGCAGAAGATTCAAGAAATGGGGAGCTCAGGAACAATATAAGAAGACTTTTTTGACTAGCACCACAGACCAACCCTTGGTTTTCATGTTGGAAAGAAAGTCTGTCTCTCCACGAAGAATCTGCATTTGAATATTCCCACTATTAAGCTTGGCCAGAAATATATTGGTCTGTTCAAAATCTTACTCCAATCAATCATGTTTAATTCCATCTGGAAATCCCTTTCTACATGAAAACACATCCTGTGTTCCATGTCTCCCTATTAAAACCATTCCAGAAGTATCCTTTTCCTGGGCACGACCTTCCTCCTCTGGACTCCATCAAGTTGATGGGGAGGAAGAGTTCATGGTGGAAAAGATCCTGGATTCCAAAATTTTGAGATGAATATTCAGTACCTGGTAGAGTGGGTGGGCTACAGTCCTAAAGAGATCCTAGGAGCCAGCGGAGAATGTCCATGCTCCACGGTTAGTCAGGATTTTCCACAAAAGCCAGGAAAAAAGATTGTACAGAGGACGCTCCTTGAAAGGGGGGTGGCTGTTTTAGGGCTGTCGTTGATGGGTGTGGGACCCTGGTCTCTGCACTCCCAGGATTTCTGCCTGTCTGCTACCAGGACTGTGTTGCTGTTCTTACAGGGATATTTCTGTGGCTCCTGATTTATCTCATGACTGGCACCTGTTCTCCATCAGCAGCCAGGACTTTATAAACCTGCCTTTCCTGCTTCTTGTTGCCTGATTATTGAGGTTTCCTTGTAATCTAGCTTGTGTCCAAATCCTGTTGCTGTCTATTCAGACATTTCAGACCCTACCGGAACCTTGGACCTTATTATGTTTGCCTGTCTCTAACCATTGTCTACCCTTGGTCCACTGCTACCTGCCTGCTGCCTGCCTCTTACAATCACATGTACTCTGACCACCGCTACCTGGCTGTTACCCATTCCCAGCAACTGGACTGCAGCCCTTCAGTCGCTCACTGTGACAGTATCATTCAGGAGTGGGAGCAGCTGGATCAACCCATTATCGATTATGCAATCAAAAAGTGGCAGGGGCAGACAGTTCTCCTCTTCGGGCAGACGTTTCAGCAGAAGGACATTTTTAATAAATTTTGAACCATACTTTAACTCAAACGTTATAGTAATATTAGTGTATCGACAGTTTAATACATTTATGTACTACTGTACGTAGAAAAACCTCCTATTTCTTGTTTAATGAACACAAACCTACCGCAGCACTGGTACTTGTTGACATAATACAGTGGCATCAATTTAGTACTGTAGTTAAATTCAGTTGATTGTCTATATTGTGCTTCTTATCTACATAGTGTTCATTTACATAACAGAGCCAGCTACAATATGATATGATATGAAATATGTCCCTTTTTTCTGAACACAGTGTATACTGTCTATATACATATACATATATATATATATATATATATATATATATATATATATATATATATATATATATATATATATATATATATATATATATATATATATATATACTGAGTTAAGTTATGGTGAGTAAAAAAGTGACAAAAACCCTCCACAGGAAAGCAAATATGCAAATACAGCTGTATGCTCATCTGCATGTCTTAGGCAGGTCTGCAACCCCACCTTTCCCCATTATCACCCAGCATACAGCACTTCCACTGCAGCAAGGGATTCTAGGAAATGACATGCAAATAAGCACACAATGTCACTTTTTGCCTCAATAACCATTTTTAACATGGTTCCCTATAGGCTTAAGCTTGCTGCATGGTCACAGCTTTGAGCACAGCCAGGGAACCATGTTAAAAATGGTTATTGAGGCAAAAAGTGACATTGTGTGCTCATTTGCATGTCATTTCCCAGAATCCCTTGCTGCAGTGGAAGTGCTGTATGCTGGGTGATAATGGGGAAAGGCGGGGTTGCAGACCTGCCTAAGACATGCAGATGAGCATACAGCTGTATTTGCATATTTGCTTTCCTGTGGAGGGTTTTTGTCACTTTTTTTACTCACCATAACTTAACTCAGTATTATGGTATAGCCTATCCCATAGCCTCTCTTGCATACCCAGTTAAAATCAACCCCACACTGATGAGACCCATCAAGGTCGAAACAGCTGTCTGTGGGTGGTTTTCTGGGTATGCACCTTAACCCTGGCTGTGCTCAAAGCTGTGACCATGCAGCAAGCTTAAGCCTATAGGGAACCATATTAAAAATGGTTATTGAGGCAAAAAGTGACATTGTGTGCTCATTTGCATGTCATTTCCCAGAATCCCTTGCTGCAGTGGAAGTGCTGTATGCTGGGTGATAATGGGGAAAGGCGGGGTTGCAGACCTGCCTAAGACATGCAGATGAGCATACAGCTGTATTTGCATATATATATATATATATATATATATATATATATATATATATATATATATATATATATATGTGTGTGTGTATATATATATATATATATATATATATATATATATATATACACACCATACTGGTTTACCATACTGAGTTAAGTTATGTTGAGTAAAAAAAAGTGACAAAAACCCCATCCTTTCGCTTCATTGCATAGCCAGTTAACCAACCCCACACTGATGAGACCCATTAAGGTTGAAACAGCTGTCTGTGGGTGGGTTTTCTGGCTATGCATCTTAACCCTGGCTGTGCTCAAAGCTGTGACCATGCAGCAAGCTTAAGCCTGTAGGGAACCATGTATAAAATGGTTTTTGAAGCAAAAAGTGCCACTGTGTGCTCATTTGCATGTCATTTCCCAGAATCCCTTGCTGCAGTGGAAGTGCTGTGTGCTGGGTGATAATGGTGAAAGGCGGGGTGGCAGACCTGCCTAAGACATGCAAATGAGCATACAGTATACTTACAGTTGCTATATATATTTATATATATATATATATATATATATATATATATATATATATATATATATATATATCGTACTTTCTCCACCCATCTGATGATATGGGCTTTTGTTTGGTTTAGTGCCCATTCCTTCTTTTTCTTCTTCCTTCAGCTATTACACAGCACACATCTCTCCATATTTCTTTGAGCTGCTTCACCCACATCTGTGAGCACAGGCCGAATGCACTGGTCGAAAACTTTCCTCCTGAGACATAGTAGAAGGTTCCCTTGAAATATTATCTTGTTTCTTCAAAATGTGTCCCATCCCATCTTCATGCTCCTATTGATTGTGGCAAAATAACAATGTCATCTGCAAATCATAGGTTACTCAAGTATTCACCCTTGATTGTGATTCCTTTTTTCTCCCTATTCAATGTCTTGGACAATTCTTGAAGTGTTGCTGTAAAAAGCTTTGGTGACATGGTGTTTCCCTGTCACCTGATCTTTATCTTGCTTGTATCTTTATGTAATCTAATGGTTGATGTGACATTCTTGTAAATGTTCCTTATAATATCAATGTACACTTCTTCAACACTTTGTCTTCATAATGCATTTAAAACTACTGAGGTGTAGACAGAATCAAATGCTTTTTCGTAATCCATGCATCCTAGGCTGAGTGGTAGGTCATTATTTCAGGAAATCACTTCTTGTATGATTTGGATGTGGTCCATTGTGTTATATAGCACAATTTACTAGAGATTTTGTGCATTTAAAAATAATGTATAACTAGTATCAGTCAATATCAGTTATTAGTGTAATATTTTTTAATAGCCATACTTGAAAATAATACCTATATAATAAAACTTCTGTTCTGTGTCAAATACCTTCCTGGGTTTACTCTGTACACAGCAACTTAACTCTTAACTAACAGTAAAGCCCTTAATCTGTATGGCTTTATGAGCACAGATTACATGCTATCCATGAATGCCCCATTGACGTTAATGGGGCTTTTCCTATGATTGCACATAATCTGCATTTATCACACCTTACATAAAAAGGGCCCAAGTCCATTTAGGGTTAAGTCCAAGTTGAAATTAGCGGACACTTTTGATGCACTTTAAAAAAAATTGTTGATGGATAGAAATATTGTTTTTAGTGCAAACCATTAAAATCCATATCCAAACTGCAGTCCATTTCTGTGCGCCAAAACAGAATAAAAAATTGGGACACAGTTGGCCAAGATAGTAATCTTTTGAGCTTATTATATAGGTGCACAGAAGCACAATTGAAATGGAGTTTCATGTGCCAATTTTGAGCCAAAAAAGCAGTTTGTGACGCATAGTACACATTCCCCAAATTCTTCTGAAAGCTGGGGCAAAACCAGTGCAAAAAAGAACAATACAGATGTAGCATCCGCTGGTGTGCTCCTATGGGTGAAATAGTACATTAATCCTGCCACATTTTTGTATATGGCTGATTCAAGACAATGGTCGTTTCTCCTGCTGGCATGTTTTGCATGTCCCACAGCAATGCTCCACTGAGTGCAATACCAGCTGCTGCATCTGGATATCAAAGAAAAAATTATATATATATATATATATATATATATATATATATATATATATATATGTAGCCCCTTCTCCCCGTCCCAAACGCAGATCGGGCCTCCTAAGGTGTACTGGGGTCTGGCTACGTGTCTTTATGTGGTGCATACCTGCTGACAACAGGAGGGCCTGAGTCTCCCGCGATGACATGGGGGATAACAGGAACAGGTTACTGGGGTGGATGCCTTCGTTCTGATTCGATGGTGCAGCGCCTCCATCTTTAGTAAGCCCCAGGAATGCGGGGTGGAATCCTTACCAGATAGTGTTCCCACACAGGGATGAGAGATTCCAGTCTCACACAAGTCTTCCTTTTTAAATAGCAGCAGTCTTTATTCACAGCAGGGCAGCAGCAGCAGCCGACAGTACAGTTCATGCACCATCCACCATCCACCAACTGTTCTCCTTTGTGATGGTCCCTCCCTGCCAGCACTCTGGATCAAGGGCATCCTGAGTGGGGCTAACTCTTCCCTCACCCCCTAAGCAGGGTGAGAGGTACTGGTCCACCTCACTAAACTAAGGTTGGATCAGCTCTACTCATGAGCTGATCACTTTTCTCCTCCAACTCTAACTCACTAACACACTACTCACACACTCTACCACAGAGCAACAACTAAATAGGAAGTGACACTGATCTATGTAACCTCCAGTAGGCACCTCCCCTGCGTCTCTTGATTGGACACAGGGTCACATGACCAACCTTCACTTACACAGCCCCGTGTCATAAGCAGGGAAAACCCATATCAACTCCTGGCAATCTGCCCTTAGCAGAGTTTACACACAGGAGGAGGATAGAACTATAGCCCCATTTCTTACCAGGGCTACATATAATATATATATATATATATGGGAAAAAAGAGGAGAGAGCACACGCCCATAGCGTAAAATTGTAGATTTAATGAGGGGAAGGGAAGGAGGGGGGGTAAAAAACGCACTTACAAAAGTACAATAAAATCAAGCATATGTGATAATAATCACCACCATCCGGTTAAGACTGCAAGCTCTTGGGCAATCCCAGGCTCCGTTGGTAAAGGATCGACGTCCCTGCAGATTTCCAGGGCTGGTGTGCTGTTTGAAAGTCCAAGAAAGTAGTTCCGTATGGTGTCGGTCTCTGTAGCACTTGCGCATGGATAGGTCCGCTCCAGCGCTTGGTATTGACTTCAATGTCAGTGCGTCTGACGTAATGACGCTCCCTGACGCGTTTCGTCAGTCACGCCCAACTTTTTCAAAGGGATGTCTTGAGAGGGGGAGGTCCGGTATTATATATACAACCTAATGATTTTAAGTATTTGGAACGCCCCCACTCAGCTGAAAAGTGCTTTGTGCTAATACACATAATTAACCTTTATATATAGTACATATAATTATATATAGTAAACCTAAAAGAATTGGAGGAGATCGTTTGTGAGAGAATATGTAAGAATCATATCCATAATACTAGACATGAAAATATATTATTATACATCCACATGGAGTTATATAACTTCTTGCATCCATGTGGATGTATAATAATATATTTCATGTATATATATATATATATATATATATATATATATATATATATATATCCACATATATGGGCCCTGGAAATCTGCGGGGACGTCGATCCTTTACCAACGGAGCCTGGGATTGCCCCAAGAGCTTACAGTCTTAACCGGATGGTGGTGATTATTATCACATATGCTTGATTTTATTGTACTTTTGTAAGTGCGTTTTTTTCCCCCCCTTCCCCTCATTAAATCTACAATTTTACGCTATGGGCGTGCGCTCTCTCTTTTTTTCCTTTTAGATACCTTGTGGACGCGGTTTGTCCACATTGAGAGCTGCCGGAGACCCTGCATACCAGCACCCATATATTTTTACTGGAACCATTTGAGGACTGGTTTTCCTTTTTTTTTTTTTGCTTTTTTCTTTATATGTTGTTTTATATTTGGTATGGGCCCACTATATGATCTTTAGGGTTATGTATAAAATTGCTCATGTTATCCAGGGATACACCCACAATAGTTCACATTTGATTTAGATTTATTTGAGCAATTACATCCACACTGGTTCACTTCAATCAGAGGCGCAGCTTTTTTCTTTTTCTGTTTGTCATATATATATATATATATATTTCTTTGTGTTAGTTTTTCCCCTTAATCTTAATGCACAGATAATTAAAAAGCTTTTTGCCTTTGTTTTGCGTGGAGGCTTTGATAAATGATAAATTACTCGTTCACCACATAACAGCCCAAATCACAGAATGAGCTTAATACTGTCATGGCTTCAAATAATTACAGTATGGATGATGGCTCAAATAAAAACTTTTTTCACTGGCATCACACCAGTAGCTATCAGAATTTCCTCTGGTTATATAAAGTTTATTTTTAAAACCTCAAATTCCACGAATAGCAAAGCCTCTGTAATATGAATTTTATCTTGTTCAATTGTAACATGTTGTTATTAATGTTTCCCTCAAAAGTGAAAGGGATTGCTGCCTCTTTCTTAGGGAAATTCTTTTATCTCAGTGGAGCCACCAATGAACCATCCCCAAATCTAAACCTAAGTCCAAACTGGATCTCTTATTCAGTATACACAAAATATTGAACACTCATATTAGACATTTCTGGTAAGAAGACAGATTTTGCTAGTTGAGTTAGTATTATTTTGGGAGTACCTCTTACTGATCAAGTATCTCTAACTGATTATTTGCTTTGAAAAACGAGGGCTAAAACTATGGGAACTAGAGTACTGTATATTAAATGGGAATAAAGAGTCTGTATAGAGAAACTCTTTTTCCAAAGCTTTAAGCTTTATTTATGCCTTTCGTTTTCATTAGGAGCCTTTCAAGGTGGGATGGCCAGGCAAATTATTAGACATAGGGAAAAGCAGAAGTATTACATCAAGTATTTGCCTTTGTATTCAACAGGGAGAAATTAATTGCAAAAATAGTGCTACAGGAGGAAGCCACAACCTCTATATTAATGAACAATTGGTTAACTGAGAAATAAGTGCATGGGCAGATTGATCAAAGTAAATAAAGCACCTGGCCCCAATGACATACATTCCAGGGTTCTTAAGGAGCTGAGTTCAGTAAATAACGCACCTGGCCCCAATGACATACATTCAAGGGTTCTTAAGGAGATAAGTTCGGTAATAGCCAGATCATTATATTTAATATTCAAGGAATTCATTTACACAGGCTCAGTACGACAAGATTTACGTAAAGCAGACGTGGTGTCTATATTTTCAAAAAGGAGTGCTTGTAGACAGCAGGCTTAGCAATAGTGCCCAATGTCATTCATCTTGCATTAAACCGGGATTGGATGGAAGGGAAGTAAGCATTATTATGCCACTGTATAAAGGATTAGTAAAAATACAGCTTTAATACGGAGTACAATTTTTGTAAAAAAAGACATAATGCAACTAGAAAAAGTGCAGAGACGAGCCACCTAATTAAAACAGGGGTTGGAAAATATGACTTCTGAGAACAGGCTAGCTAAATGAAATGTGTTTACATTAGAAAAGCGATATCTAAGAGGGGATATGCTAACAATATACAATATATTCAAGGTCAATACAAGGAGTTTTCAAAAGAACTGTTCATTGCAAAGGCAGTACAAATGACACAGGGCCATCCCTTATGTTTGGAGGACAGGATATTTCACCAGCAACAAAAAAAAGTGTTATTTATAGTAAAGGCAGTTAAAATGGGAAATTCATTATCCATGGAGACGGTGATGATAGAAACAATAGATATCTTCAAAAGAAGGCTGGACATCTTTTTAGAAAGGAAAAGTATACGGGATATAACAAATAAGTAAACATGCTAAGGATGTTGATTCATGGAGAAATCTGATATATTCCAATAGTGGAGTCAGGAAATAATTTTATGAGATCACTGGATAATGTTTCTCTGAGTTTTTTTTTCTTTGCCTTCCCCTGGATCAATATAATGAAAATACAAATATAGGATAAAGTATCTGTCGTCTAAATTTAACATAGGTTGAACTTGATGGATATACAGTTAGGTCCGGAAAAAATTGGACACTGATACAAGTTTTGTTATTTCGGCTGTGTACAAAATAAATTCAAGTTACAGTTAAATAATGAATATGGGCTTAAAGTGCAGTCTATCAGCTTTAATTTGAGGGTATTCACATCCAAATTGGAGCAAGGGTTTAGGAATTACATCACTTTAATATGTAGCGCCCACTTTTTCAAGGGACCAAAAGTAATTGGACAATTGACTCAAAAGCTGTTTCATGGACAGGTGTGGGCTATTCCTGCATTATTTCATCATCAATTAAGCAGGTAAGGTCTGGAGTTGATTCCAGGTGTGGCATTTGCATTTGGAAGCTGTTGCTGTGAACCCACAACATGCGGTCAAAGGAGCTCTCAATGCAAGTGAAACAGGGCACCCATAGGCTGCAAAAAAAGAAAATCCATCAGAGAGATAGCAGGAACATTAAGAGTGGCCAAATCAACAGTTTGGTACATTCTGAGAAAAAAAGAACGCACTGGTGAGCTCTGCAACACAAAAAGGCCTGGACGTGCACGGAAGACAACAGTGGTGGATGATCGTAGGATCCTTTCCATGGTAAAGAAGAACCCCTTCACAACATCCAGCCAAGTGAAGAACACTCTCCAGGAGGTAGGCATATCATTATCCAAGTCTACCATAAAGAGAAGACATCACGAGAGCAAAATCAGAGGGTTCACCACAAGGTGCAAACCATTCATAACCCTCAAAAATAGAAAGGTCAGATTACACTTTGCTAAACAAGAACTAAAAAAGCCAGCCCAGTTCTGGAACAGCATTCTTTGGACAGATGAAACTAAGATCAACCTGAACCAGAATGATGGGAAGACAAAAGTATGGAGAAGGCTTGGAACGGCTCATGATCCGAAGCATACCACATCATCTGTAAAACATGGTGGAGGCAGTGTGATGGCGTGGATATGCATGGCTTACAATGGCACTGGGTCACTAGTGTTTATTGATGATGTGACAGAAGACAGAAGGAGCCGGGTGAATTCTGATGTGTATAGGGATATATTGTCTGCTCAGATTCAGCCAAATTCAGCAAAGTTGATTGGGCTGCGCTTCACTTTACAGATGGACAATGACCCAAAACATACTGTGAAACCAACCCAGGAGTTTTTTAAGGCAAAGAAGTGGAATATTCTGCAATGGCCAAGTCAATCACCTGATCTCAACCCCATCGAGCATGCATTTCACTTGCTGAAGACAAAACTTAAGGCAGAAAGACCCACAAACAAACAACAATTGAAGACAGGTGCAGTAAAGGCCTGGCAAAGCATCACAAAGAAGGAAACCCAGCGTTTGGTGATGTCCATGTGTTCCAGACTTCAAGTAGTCATTGCCTGCAAAGGATTCTCAACAAAGTATTAAAAATGAACATTTTATTTATGATTGTGTTAATTTGTCCAATTACATTTGAGCCCCTGAAATAAGGGGACTGTGTATGAAAATGGTTGCAATTCCTAAACGTTTCATACGATATATTTGTTCATCCCCTTGAATTGAAGCTAAAAGTCTGCACTTCTATTGCATCTCGGTTGTTTAATGTAAAATCCATTGTGGTGGCGTACAGAGCCCAAATTATGAAAATTGTGTCAGTGTCCAATTATTTCCGGACCTAACTGTATATCTTTTTTCATCCTCAGCAACTATGTAACTGTAATCTCATCTAGTAAAAAATGTAAATAATGCTACTTTGGGATTGAAAAAATGCAAGCTGAAACGTTATATATCGTAACTATATACTTTATATCTTTACTATAGTGGGTCAACCTTTCGAGATGTGTGAATTTTTCACACTTGCAAAATTGATGAGTGTTGGAATTTCACTACTCACTAGGCATTACAAATCTCTCTTTGGAACATAAAGAGAAGTTGAGAACTTGACAGAAGTTTAAGCTTTTGCAAAAACTTTTCAAAAAAGTACAATGATCATAAACATGTCCTGAAAATGTTAATTAACCAAATGTTGAAATTTGGACATCTCTATTAAAAATTGAGATGCAGTCTACGAATACAAGTATAAAGTGATATTAGGCGCAAAAACAACTTAACAGGTGATTAATACTATTAATAAAATGAAGTGATTTACTTCATGTGTATATCAAAAATATGTGAATGAAAAATTATAAAATGTGAAATACACGATATAAATAAATTTGAACCCCTTGCTCAAAACCCTCTGGTGGGATTCATATTCACTTGTCCCCAAGTCGTATAATTAGATTCTCAAAATCCAGTGTGGGGAACAAAGAACACATAGAAAATCTAAGTGTAGAGGTGATAAATCAATTGGTGATATCAGTCAAAATCTTGGCTCTTATTGAAGGCCTACTTACAAACTGTGTAAAGGGTAGCGATCTCTCCCAAGTAGGTATGGTCAGAGGCAGTGTATAATTAGATTTTCAAAATCCAGTGTGGGGAACAAAGAACACATAGAAAATCTAAGTGTAGAGGTGATAAATCAATTGGTGATATCAGTCAAAATCTTGGCTCTTATAGAAGGCCTACTTACAAACTGTAAGACAATCAAAGGCAGTGTGTAAAGGGTAGCGATCTCTCCCAAGTAGGTATGGTCAGAGGCAGTGTTTATTCTGTGGTAAACTTCTCCAAAAACATGTCTGGTTCACAGAGTCCACAGTACTCAGAGGAAACAACCCCAATGTAGAATAGAGAGAAAGAACTACATAGCACAGATCAACTAAATAAGGTTTTGTTTATCATTAAAATATAAATTGTGAACTTACAATACAATGGATTAAAATATGCTCATAGCACCACAATGGTGTAACAGAGAAGTCACACACCACCAGCTCACCGTCCTGCCCCCCGCAGATTTCTGATACCTCTGAGGCTTTTCCCAGCTCTCAGTATGCAGTACTCAGTTGTCTCAGCTCAGCTGCATCCTTGCGAATCTCAGCATCTGACATCATTGCCGGTTCAGCCCTGGCGGTGTCTGAGCAGCTTGCGGCTTGTCTCCTGTCGGCTCCAACACAGTAAGGAACTCCCACTCAACGCATTTCGCCTGATGAAGCCGAATCCCCCATGTGGCAAAACGCGTTGAGTGGGAGCCAAGTTTGCCCCAGAGCACACACTGCCTCTGACCTTACCTACTTGGCAGTCTACGAATAAACAATTATCAATTTGGATTAGAACGTGCTACAAACCACAATTGTATCATTTTAACAAATGAACAATTGTTATGTACTGTATATCTTTACTAAGCAGATTTACTTGACAGAATGGGAGAAGTACAGTACATCAGGAGATATTTTGTTTGGCATTTTTTAAGCAAGTCTTCAGCAATTTGAACATGTACAATAATTAAAAATGTAACGCTAATTATATTAAAAGGTACCGTCATAACTAACATGTTTTATGTGGCTAATAGCCCATATAAATTAAATTTCAAATTTATTCTCAGCAGTGATGATACCTTACTGCAAGAAACAATTCATAAAACAATTTAGCATGTAATATGTAAGGCAGTATCAGTTTATGTGAATATATTCACCTGCAGCTTTATGCCATATTTATCCCACTTAACTTTCAGTATTATGATTCATCAACTGCAAGTGAAATAATAATTAAATCTGACATTTGTATTGAAGGTTTATTCAGCTTGTCAATGTAAGCTACGTTACATAGTTTCTGCTTCCTTTAGTGCTGAGAATGCTAAGAGGCCAGTAAAATCCACACTAGAGGTTAATTTACCTTCTAAAATCTGTAGTTCTTTTTCTTTTAATGTACATGATTAAATGTTGCGGTGTATTGAAAAACTACTGGACATTGTATGTGACCTTTGTGGAATCAGCTGGTATAACTTTGTTATCAGCCTAAAGAACTTAAATCATACAGTAGAAAAGGAGTACATGTAAGGTAGGTACATTAGTCATTAAAGTAGAAAATGAACCTCCAAAAAGTTTTCTCTGACTGCATACAGTAATCCACATTAGTGATTATGCTGAAATTAATTTATTTGCTATATTTTGTATTAGATAAAAAGCAGTCAGTACCAATGACAATAACTAGTTATATATAAATAAGATTTAGTGCAATGTGCAGATATTAGTGTACTCACTGGCATTTTGCTGCAGATAATACATTATGCGTTAGCGGGAGAAGCATGCCCTTGCCTTGAATCAGCCACACGCAAGAAGTGAGTGAGACTAATAGAAAAGACGTTGTGCAATTCATTATATTTGCTATACAAAAAATATTTTACTATCACACATAAGAATTAATAGTCCCTTAAGCTACATGATAAAAAATATATATTTTTGCCTTGGTGATGTGGAAAATGATGAAATATATTTTTGAATTATAACATTGAGTGACTCTTGGGTTGTTATTAGGAGCAAACTGGGACAGAACTGCACATGAACTGAAGGAGTGTCTCTGAGTTAATGCACGAACTCGGAAAACATTGGCACTCATTCTAATAAGTGTCCACTTCATGGGACCTACAGTAGGACAAGTCACTTTATCTCCATGTTCCTCCGACATCAAACCGACTGTAATCTTGTTAGGGCAGGAACTGTGCCTCTAACATTTTATTGTAGCACTGCATATCATATATTGTTGTTTTTATATTGTGAAGCGTTTTGAGTCCAATTGGGAGAAAAACTCTATATAAAATATAGTTTTTATATTTATTAAAGAAAAAATTCCATTGATATGAATGGGTATGTTTTTCCTTGATAAAGTCAATAGACTTTGTCAGTGACCCCCATTGACTCATCAGTTATTGATCCAAATCGAGCTTATTTTACTTTGTAGAATTAAGAAACACACACTTGCCTAGACAAGTGTAAAGAGACCTCTATAATACCAACACTCACTGAGGTAATGTAGTATGTATGGAATTTAAAAAATAACCTTTATTGGTTTATTCTAATTGATAAAAGATGGTTGAACACAAAACACAGATGAACAACACTTATAACAACTTGTCAAAATAACCAATAAAATAAATATTAAACAATACACCACCAAAGCAAACCTTGGTTGTTGGTGAATCAAAGAGACTATTGGCCTGTAGATATCTGACACTTTTACCAAAATTAGGTGATAATGGGGAGGCGGATCAGATATATGGGTGTATATGTATTATTCAATTTGGTGTGTAATAATTGTGAGACCACACAACATATGCACCTTGCTATATAACCACATTATGTACAAGATATCATGCTAAGATATATATTGGGCGATGTAACAAACCCAAACTGATTGATAGCAATAAATCTCAGTGCAGATACACTAATATATAAAGTGTTATTGGTACAGCATATGACAAGAAAATGACTCCAATCTTGCCAAATTGATTATATTCTTGGTGCACTCAAGAAAAAACTGACGTATGGGTCATAACTCAGGCCAATAAAATAGTCCCTGTTAGAGGGGTGATAGCAACGCAATAAAAATACCTGAATTGATATCAGGGTAGGCTACAATGTAGCTGGGTGTACTGAATTGGTGATTGATAGGCTCAGACTTATACGGAAAATACACTTGACTTAGTTTTTAATAAGTTAAAACAGTGTCATAATGGTCCAATGTATTTTACTGTAGAGCAGGCCTGCACAACTCGTAAAGTGAGAAGGGCCTAACTGCTCCAAGGAAAAAAAAATTGGGCCGCACGTGTAAAATCATCATCACCATCATCATCTCTCCTCCAGCACCTCATCATCATCACCATCATCCTCATATCTCCCCAGAACTCCTCACTATCAACCTTTGCGATACTCCCCATCTATCTCTCATACCCCCATCTCTCCCCCTCACCCACACACATAATACTCCCCCTCCACATCAAACACACAATACCCCCCTGCATACCACACACATCCCACCCCCCCCTGCACCTCACATCCCTCTTCTCCCTTACAACTCACATCCCTCTCCCCCCTTGCACCTCACATCACTCTCCCCCTTGCACCTTAAATCACCCCCCATGCACCTCAAATCACCCCCATGCACCTCAAATCACCCCCCTTGCACCTCAAATCACCCCCCATGCACCTCAAATCACCCCCCCTTGCACCTGCACTGACCCCCCCCTGCACCTCCAATCACCCCCCTGCACCTCCCATCACCCATCACCCTCCCCCCTGCACCTCACATCACCCATTACCCTCTCCCCCCCTGCACCTCACATCACCCTCTCCCCCCTGCACCTCACATCATCCATTACCCTCTCCCCCCCTGCACCTCACATCACCCACAGGGCCGCCAACAGAAATCATGGGCCCGGGGACAAATTAAAGGAGCAGGCCCCCCCCGAACCCATAGCGCACCCCTCCCCGAACCTACCGTAGCGTACCTACCACGAAAAAATATATTTTAGCGCGCAACTTTTACTTAACTGTTTTCTTATTGTGATACAGAAAAAAACATTACAATGCAACATGTTTATTTTTTATATTTCAACAAAAGACATGTGACTGCCTGTCTGGGTGGGTGAGTGGATGAGTGGGTGGGTGGGTGAATGACAGTGACTGGGTGGGTGAATGACAGTTGGGTGAATGATGGTGGGTGGGTGAATGGCTGTGGGTGGGTGGGAGACAGTGACTGGGTGGGTGGGTGGGAGACAGTGACTTAGACAGTGACCGACAGTGACTGGGTGGGAGACAGTGACTGGGTGGGTGAGTGACTAGACACTGACTGGGTGAGTGGTGGGTGGGAGACAGTGACTTCGACAGTGACTGGGTGACAGTGACTGGGTGACAGTGACTGGGTGGGAGAGAGTGACTGGGTGGGTGACTGTGACTGGGTGGATGGGTGACAGTTACTGGGTTACAGTGACTGGGTGACAGTGACTGGGAGACAGTGACTGGGTGGGAGAGAGTGACTGGGTGGGAGAGAGTGACTGGGTGGGAGAGTGTGACTTGGTGGGAGAGAGTGACTGGGTGGGAGAGAGTGACTGGGTGACAGGGTGACAGTGACTGGGTGACAGTGACTGGGTGCTTTACAGTGAGTGGGTGACAGTGAGTGGGTGACAGTGACTGGGTGGGAGAGAGTGACTGGGTGGGTGACTGTGACTGGGTGGGAGACAGTGACTGGGAGACAGTGACTGGGTGACAGTGACTGGGTGACAGTGACTGGGTGGGAGAGAGTGACTGGGTGGGAGAGTGTGAATTGGTGGGAGAGAGTGACTGGGTGGGAGAGAGTGACTGGGTTACAGTGACTGGGTGGGTGACAGTGACTGTGTGGGAGAGAGTGACAGGGTTACAGGGTGACAGTGACTGGGTGACTGGGTGGGCGGGTGACAGTGACTGGGTGCTTGACAGTGACTGGGTGCTTGACAGTGAGTGCGTGACAGTGACTGGATGGGTGACAGTGACTTACCTTGACCGGGTGGGTGCAGCTTGCTGCCGGACGCTTTCCCTTCCTGCCCCCGATATCCCTGCGGCAGCTGCCCGGGATGGGAGGTGGGTTTGGGGGCGCGGGGGGTGAGCTCATGGGGGGGGGGGTGGGAGGTGAGCTCATGGGGGGGGGCACAGGAGGTGAGCTCGGGGGGGATGCGGGAAGCTGTGGGAAGGCCGCAGGAGGAGCTGGCTATACTTCCCCCTCCGTCCCACGTTGGGACCAGGGGGGAGAGCGGGCCCACAGGAGGAGATGGCTAATACTTCCCCCTCCGTCCCACGTTGGGAGCAGGGGGGGAGCGGCCGCAGAGGAGCTGGCTGTTACTTCCCCCTCCGTCCCAAGTTGGGAGCAGGGGTTGCGGGGGGGAGCGGGTCCGCAGGAGGAGCTGGCTGTTACTTCCCCCTCCATCCCACGTTGGGAGCGGGGGGAGCAGGGGGAGCGGGCCCTGCGCATGCGCGCCAGGACCGCGGGGAATCGCCGCCATTTTTTAAAAGTTTTTTTTCATTTATTTAATTAACTGGCGCCCGGCCGGAGTCATCGCAGGCCGCACAGAGAGGCAGTGATCATGAATACACCACGCTGAGTAGGGGTATAGAAATGCCATGTATAGCTCTATTAATGCATTTTTTAGCTAGGACATTATATGATATATGTCCATAGCTACCTGTCTGGCTAACAACACTGTATACCATTCACCTACTCAGCTAACTAAACTTTGAGGTGTTCATGTACACATGCCACTGAGTAAGGGTATAGCACACTAACAAGCGAGTGTTGTCAGCCATACTTGGATGGGACTCATACCTCTCCCATCCTCGTTCCTTTCCTCCCCTCAACGCATGTAAATTAATTTAGGATCAGTATTTATTTCAGGATGTTTTACTATCACATCTAACTGACCTCTATAGCAGTTGAAATAATCCCAGATTAATGGAGCTACAGTCTTTAACAAATAATATAGGTGAAGACGGTATGGTCAACTAAAGTACTTGGTCTCACTATTATTGTGAAGACCATATAATGCTCTAATATGATATTGGTGTTTGATTATATTATTTGTCACGGCTAGTTAGGCTCCACATATATCTCTACAGTATAATACATTGGACCATTATGACATTGTTTTTACTTATTATGAACTAAGTCAAGTGTATTTTGCATATAAGTCTGAGCCTATCAATCACCAATTCAGTACACCCAGCTACATTGTAGCCTACCCTGATATCAATTCAGTTATTTTTATTGCGTTGCTATCACCCCTCTAACAGGGACTATTTTATTGGCCTGAGTTATGACCCATACATCAGTTTTTTCTTGAGTGCACCAAGAATACAATCAATTTGGCAAGATTGGAGTCATTTTCTTGTCATATGCTGTACCAATAACACTTTATATATTAGTGTATCTGCACTGAGATTTATTGCTATCAATCAGTTTGGGTTTGATACATCGCCCAACATATATCTTAGCATGATATCTTGTACATAATGTGGTTACATAGCAAGGTGCATACAGTGGCGACACACTTTATTCTCATGCGGCTAGAGCCGCAAGCCGCGAGGTTTCCCGGCTTTGTTATTGAATTCCCTCGGCGTGCCACGCGTCACCGATGCGCGGTCATGCTTCATCGGGAGCGTGCGCGCACGGCGTGCGTGCCCAGGGCTCCCCAAAGGGATGTGGGGGATGGCGGTGGGGGGCTCTGGGGGACCCGGTGGACCCGGAGAGGGGAGGGGGGTGCCTTGATCGGAGGACCGATCCTCCGAGGCTCCGGCGCACGCACGGGACACCTCGGCGCGCGCCCGGTATCTGTCGAGGCCGAGACCGGGCAAATGTTAGAATAAACTCGGCCGCGACAGTATGTTATGTGGTCTCACAACTATTATACACCACACTAAATAATACATATACACCCATATATATGATCCGCCTTCCCCATTATCACCTAATTTTGGTAAAAGTGTCAGATATCTACAGGCCAATATATGTGTTGTTCGTCTGTGTTTTGTGTTCAACCATCTTTTATCAATTAGAATAAACCAATACAGGCATACCCCGGTTTAAGGACACTCACTTTAAGTACACTCGCGAGTAAGTACATCTCGCTCAATAGGCAAACGGCAGCTCACGCATGCGCCTGTCAGCACGTCCTGAACAGCAATACTGTCTCCCTACCTGTACCGAAGCTGTGAGCAAGCGGGGAGACTATAGAGCCTGTTACACATGCGTTATTTACATCGGTTATGCACGTATATGACGATTGCAGTATAGTACATGCATCGATAAGTGGGGAAAGGGTAGTGCTTCACTTTAAGTACATTTTCACTTTACATACATGCTCCGGTCCCATTGCATACGTTAATGCGGGGTATGCCTGTAAAGGTTACGTTTTAAATGTCATACATACTACATTACTCTAGTGAGTGCTGGTATTATAGGGGTCACTTTACACTTGTCTAGGCAAGTGTGTGTTTGTTCATATACCCTCTTCACCCTGGCACCACTCCACAGACTGTACCAAGAGCCTTCTTCTCTCTCCCTTCCCCTCTTTGTGCTCCCTCTTCCCTCTCAGATTTTTACTTTGTAGAATTGTAAGGTTTAGTCTCATCATCATAGCTAGCACCATATCAGGGTCATATATGAAAGTCTCCAAGCTGCAAAATGGTAGCAAAAAATTGCACCCAATTTATCCTACAATAATGTCCCATAGGATACAATGGAATTCTACAGTATTTAGAAAGATTTAGGTTTATTTAGAAAAGTCTCTTGGATGCAAAACTAAGGCAAAAGTTGTGTAATAAAACAGAACCAAATTGAAAAGGAATCTTTTTTAAAAAGTAATTGGAGTTTTGCAGCCAAAATTCTTTAGTAAATGGATACCTTAACCCCATCTGTAATCATCAGACCTTCGAGTGTAGGTTACTAAACTCAACTGACTGCAAAGTTTGAGAAAATCCAGTTCAAACTTATTGCATCAGCTTAATGAAAGAAATTGAATCCTATAGAAACAAGGAGGCAGAAGTGAACATGTTCATAATGTTACATCTAATGAAGTGTTGCTTACTGGTTTTAATTCATGTGAATTTGCTTTACAGATGTGCCTTCAAGTCCCTATGACTTGCGAGTTATAGAGCTGTCACAGACATATGCAAAAGTCTATTTCAAAAAACCAGACTCACACGGAGGTGTGCCGATTCATCATTATCAAATGGATTTCAAAGAAGGATCTTCAGAAACTTGGAAAGTAGTCCGCTCCAATGGAATTCAAAGTGAGTAAAAATATTTGGAGCAGATGATAAAAATAAGAATGCCTTAGAAAATAGTTTAAGATTTCTAAATATATATTTTCCTTTGATTTATGTAAATTGCCACATTTTACCATATAGATTTCTACATTATAGATCTTTCTATTTTTTTGTAGTATGATTGCATTTAAGATCTTGAAATTCTAACTCTTTAATTTACTTTGTTCTAAGTATAAAGTTGAAGGCTTGTACAATATATGCAAACAAGGACCATGCCCTAATAACTAAAGAACTCATAAGTACAAGAACATAAGTGTACAGTAGCTTTGCAGAACTGTTTAGGTGTAGATATTTACATAAATATGCTTCTACTTCATGAACCATGTAAAACATTTCAAAGATGCTCCACAAAGCAGAAAATCCAGTTTACTTAAATACTTTACTATCTTTGTTTTCTTTTTGTAAAAAATCATGTTTATGGAGCAGAAAATATTTGTCTTTGGAATAATGTATTTTTTAAACATTTGAGCTAGAAAGCCTTACTTTGCATTCTGTTATGAGAATATGTTAGGCTTTGGAAGAATAGAGTGAAATAATATTCAATATTTGTTTTTAAAAGTATCTTTAATGGGATTTGGTAATCATACGCAGTGATAATTTATTGTATAAAACTATACCTAACTATACCCAACTGACCTTTAATTGTAAAAGGACTCTGTAGAATGAAATACTGTATACTCATGAATAAATACACAATAAACATTTCTACATGTATAATACTCCTCATGAGAACATCCTAACTTTTTGTAAAATAAAGTGATTAGTAAATGTTTATTGCAAACATCTTCACTTTTGAGAATATTCTATGCCAAACATTTTGGATGTTAATGTCTAATTGACTATAACCACAAGTACAGACATGACCAGTGATATTGGCCACTTTAACGTGATGTTTTGCAACATACTGTACTGTATCTGTGAAGAACACCAACATTTCCTAGGATTTAATGATGTCATGAATGACATACTGTACATCATTATTTAATAATCTATTCGGGCAGTTAAATGTTTCTTTGAATTCTCCTGCTTCATGGGTATTTGTAATGGGGGGCATACTACAGTATCAATGTCTTCTGGCTGCAAAAGTGAGATAAAAAAAAACCTTCCCAAATTTAGCAAGGAAAATTATTCCTATTTAAACTAGTGGATTTGTTTTCCCGTGATCCATCTGGTGCAGTAATTTTGCCCCAGATTTGCAGTGTGCATAAAGTGTCTTAATCTTTTTATTTTACAATAGTCCACAATTTTTTTGTGTACATATGGTAAACTACCATATACTATTAAATAAATTCTATAGACACAGATTGCTACTTTGCACTAGAATAGTTAAACATCACTACACTGTTATCTACTGTATCTTTCTTTTACAAAGTACATCTTATTTATTACATATTTTTGTTTTGTCTTCACAGCTGGATATATTTGTCAAACGTTTAGTTATCAGGAAAGGCAAACATCTCAAATATAAAGGGAAATAACAGATATTAGTTATGTATCAACGTTCCCTATTTGCAAAACATCGTCTTTTTTTAAAAGAAAAGAAAAAACTGAATTGCATTCTATTGGAGATTTTATACAGTAAATGTGGTTCAATGTTTTTGCAGTTACTTTTGATCCCACTTTTGCAGCTACTGTAGGAGACCTTAAAGCCTACCCCCAAAGAAAAGTACAAATGTATGCATTCCTGTGTATGAGTATCAATTACATTTTACTTGACTACATCAATCATTCCATATCTATGCTGTCCCTAGATTGGTTTCATTTCAGGGCTCTTCAAGTTGTGGTCCGTGGACCAATTCTGGCCCTAAAGGCTTTTGTAAATAGCTCTCAAACCATCTGCTCCTGCTAATTCTTAGACTGTTGCTTAAGCCACTAAATAAAATATATGTATTTGATTTTAAACATTTTCACTGCTTACAAAACATACTTCTATACAATGATTATATCTGTATTCTGGTGTTTATAAATCTATATCTTCTAAAATTACATTAATCTCTGATACAATGAAGTAATAGAAGATAAAGAATATTTAAGGTCATATTCTCTAGGCCATTAGCACATTAGACTAATGACAACTTACTGTAAACCATCCGTTAGTTAACCACTTTCACCAAAGGAAATAACGTTGTGCTTATCGTGCTTCACTTCTGTAAAAAAGATTGGTGTTATGTTTGTACTTCTATTATGTAAAATAGGATGCAAATGGGAAATTAGGACCTACAGTTAATCATATCTTTCATTAGTCACTAAGCATCACAATGGTTAAAGGTGAGAAATAATGCAGCATTGTGCTGCAATACCTGCTATAAGAGTTTAGTAAATCTAGGCCATGAAGAGAACCAATGTTTTAATAAGAGGAAGCCTTTGTGCAGATTGTGGACCCTATATTTATGCATTTCTAGTTACCCTTATCCTAATAATGCATGGATTATATACACAAAAGTTGTGCACTTAAAATTGGATTTTTTCTCTTATCAAATACACCACAGGTTTAAAAAATAAAACATAACTCTGGCGTAATATTATACAGAACTCTTTTTAGAAATAGATATATGATTTCATATTTCTAGAGTCATTTTGCGTAACTTATTTATGCAATTTGAATAGTTTAAAATTAGTTTAAACCTTGTTTCTTTTGCTGGTTATACTCATCTGATAAAAGCTGGCTTTCAAAAAACAGGAGAACTAGCACGCTACAGTAGGATTATATAAAAAACTAAAGTTGAGGTGTGTAAAACTATCCTTAATGCAGTCACAATTTTGTTTCTGTTTTTATTTCCATCCAAATTTGAATTAACCGCCAGACAATAAGCAAAACATGGCGTGTGTGCTCTATTTATATTCTCAACATAACCTCTATGACCTTGGACAAAAGATTTGCACAAAATATAAGTGTCATATTTTCTTACTTTGAAGAATTGCTCCTAGGGAAATATAGTGGCAGTCTCCAAGGGGCCTAATTCAATAAACTGTTTAGCAGTTCAGCATATGCTAGCCCAGGGGTGTGCAATTTTTTTCTTTTTGCCCCCCTGTCTGCTCTCACCTGCTGCTTGCGCCCCCCTCCCCCTTACTTTTCTCCAGCATTGGTGTAATTTGATGTAACAATGTAATATGACATTGCGTTGCCATTTGACCCCACGGTGTCATTTGACTCCGTGTTGTCATGGTGATGCATCGCGAGAAGCCACGGGAGAGAAGGTAAGAGACCTAGGGCTCGATGCAGTAAGCACCAAAAAAGCACTCTCGGCAGGGGTTCATTATCGGCATGATTTTGGCGTGTTGCCTCGCAGTATGCAGGAAGGGCCGAATCCCTGGAGAATCACTGCAAAAGCAACACGCCGAGTAGCCGGTGACGAGACAGTCTGTCTGCCGATAACCTGGCGATAAGCCATCCCCTGCCGAGATGTGTCTGCAGCAGAGAGAGATCCGCCGCTCTCATTGCGCAAACATCGGCAAAATAAAAAATATTTGCAATCAATTTTTATACATAGTGTACATGTGCAGGGGGTCTCCGGAGCTGAACCGCATTGGTTTCAGGTCCGGGGACCCCCTGCTTCCCGAGATACAGGCCCCTTTATGAGGTGCCGGTATCCCTCTGCATTTAAATGTCCCGATCACGTGACTGCAGAATGTAAACAAAGCAGAGGGATACCGGCACCCCACAAAGGGGTCTGTATCTCGGGAAGCAGGGGGTCCGGACCTAAAACCAAAGCGGTTCAGCTCCGGAGACCCTCTGCACATCTACACTATGAGTAAAACACACATATCAATAAAGAATAATTCCTTACCTTTGCGGCTATCTGCTATAGTAATGAAGCAGCATTAATGTATTTTTAATAATAGTGTACAGGAGCAGGTGGTCTCCTGAGCTGAACTGCAATGATTTCTGGCTCAGGGACCCCCTGCTTCCTGAGTTACAGGCCCCGGTATGAGGCATCGGGTGCCAGTGTCGCCGCCATAGCATCCCATACGCGACGTGCCCGCTATAAAGATGGCGGCGACACTGGCACAGATGCCCCATACTGGGGCCTTTAACTCGAGAAGCAGGGGGTCCCTGAGCCAGAAATCAATGAGGTTCAGCTCAGGAGCCCCCCTGCTCCCGCACAATATTATTAAAATACATTAATGCTGCTTCATTACCATAGCGGAGAGACGCTACGGCAATGAAGGGGTTAAGGCATAATAGCATGTTTATTGGGGACAATTGCCCCAATAAACATTGCAATAAACAACATACACCCCCTGTGCCCCCAACAACCCCTATACCCCCATTACATATATTACATTTTTGGGATGAACAGCAATGATACTATAGGCCGGCGGTGGCCCTTGGGTGTTCCCCGTGGGCCTGCAGTACCAATTCTGTGCCCCCCCAAAAAGAATTAAACAACACATAGATACTTTTCAGTAAATACACCCCCCCCAACACATATAGTAAAGTGTATAGTAATTATCTACATATGGATAATAGTGAATTTGCCCATTTAAAATACATAAAGCACAATAAATACAATAAATACATATGGCACTCACCCATGTCCGGCTGGCACGATGAAGGCCATCCTCATCTTCATCACCGTCCATGCCCTCCTCCGATGCTGCAAAACATAAACAAGAATAACAAAAGCCAATGTAATGTCCCCTAACCCCTTAATCACCTTAGCGGTCATTAACCGCTATAGTCATTAAGGGGTTAACCCAACCTCACCCACCACTCGTGAGGCCTATACACCCTCTCCCACTACCCACCCCGTGAGCCCTATCCACCCTCACCCACTACCCTGGCAGGAGGCCTACCCACATGCCCTTGGGGCCAATACCCCCTTTCCCCACCCCCAGTACCCACAAGAAAAACAATACAAAGCCCCACAATAAACATCATTATATTTATTAAATACATAACCCACCCCCTGTGCCCCCCCCATAAATACATGATTTATTATTTTACATACAGGGTTAATACCCCAGGCCCACGGGAGTCCCCGGTGGCCCTGACGGGTGTCCGTAAGCCTCACAGTAGCCAAGCACAAGGTTTGAAACAGGGTTTGGAGGCCCTCGGGTGGTCCCCGCAAGGCGCCGTGGTCCACCAGGTGGTCTCCGCGGGTCACCGTGGGCCACAATGGGGTCTCCACGGGTAGGCTCGCAGGTGTTTGGGGGGGCCCGGGTCAGACCCACAGGTGTCTGACGGGCCTCGGGTGGTCCCCACGGGGCTCTGGGGGCCCTCGGTGGTCCCTATATACACATGATTAACCAATATACAAAGAAATGTTTAAGGGTTAACAAAAACATGCACAAATAAAAATACCACTTCTCCATATCAATACATCACCTTTCATATGAAAATTAAACTATTATATAGCCACAGTAAAACAAAATCCTATTTCCTAATAAAATAATTCTCATCTTCCAATCAATATCATCAAATGCCAATCAAAACATTGAATTTACAATGCATAAAATTGGCTCTAGTACCATGTGACAGGCTTTGGATGACGTCATATCCATTCTCCCCAAAGCTTCTGTCACATGGTCACTAGAGCCAATCAGAGTAGGGATGTAGTTCCCACGCTCTGATTGGCTACTGTACCATGTGAGGACAGCCATCTTTCTTTTCAGGACGTCATCTTAAATGCAAATGAAGCACAGCCATTCTGATTGGCTAGCGTCATTGCCTTTAAATGACATCATCAATTTTTTTTAATTTTCGGCCAAATCACATGGTTTTCACGGTCAAATCAGGCCCGTGGGAACCATATGACAAAATGTGACGTCATAGGCCTATAAAAACCTATGACGTCTCATTTTGAAGGCAGACGCTGAGGAGGATGGACCTCTTGAAGGAAGAAGAGGACAAGGGCTTGGCAGCCGAAGGTAAGAAGATCCCCAGAAGACCCCAGAAGAACAAGAAAGAAGACGGAAGAACACAGATCAAGATCCCGTTGACGCTTTGGATTACAAAAAAAAGTCTTGGTTTATTTTTTTATGGTTTTTTATTTTATGGGTTCCTGTTGCTATGCGTGGATTGGTTTGAGAGCTTGCTGTTCGACGGGAGTTGGTGAATGGGGCAGCTAATTGTAAGAAATTATTTGATTGGAAATGCTTACTGTATTTTGCACTATTTAAAATGTATTTTGCTATGCTGCTATGCTTAAATGTGTGTAATGTAATTTTTAATTAGATAGATGTAATTTTTGGTGTTGTTTGCAGTACTTTAGGTCAGGGTGAGGCTTGCTTTTTTATAGTGGATTTTTTTGGTACTTATATTTTGTCAGATGGTAACTTTTTTGGAGAATGGTTTTGTTTAACGATTAAAATAGTAAATTATGTAATTGATTTGGATGGTATTTTAATTGTTTTGGGATTTGATTAATTAATGGTAATTTATTTCTGTTGCCTTGCTTGGTTTAAATAGTATTCTTGTTTGGATTTATTATATTATATTATATTTTATTGTTAACATTGATTGGCAGAGTGTACATGGTGCACAGATTTTATGCATCATGTATACAATGTCAATTCAATGTTTTGATTGGCATTTGATGATATTAATTGGACGATGAAAATTATTTTATTAGGAAATAGGATTTTGTTTTACTGTGGCTATATAATAGTGTAATTTTCATATGAAAGGTGATGTATTGATATGGAGAAGTGGTATTTTTATTTGTGCATGTTTTTTTTAACCCTTAAACATTTCTTTGTATATTGGTTAATCATGTGTATCTATCTATCTATCTATCTATCTATCTATCTATCTATCTATCTATCTATCTATCTATCTATCTATCTATCTATCTATCTATATATATATATATATATATATATATATATATATATATATATATATATATAGTCAGATAAGGCAGTTGGCACTCCAATAGGTGCTGGTAAGCCACAGGTGCACGTCCCATATAGAGAATGTAGTTATACGTTACCGTTCCAAGGATTGGTAAACAAGAGACAGCACTCAATGTTGAAAATCAAAGTGTATTAGTGAAAGCAAAAATACATCCAGAAACCCAACGTTTCGGTCCTACAGAATGGGACCTTCCTCAGGAAGGTCCCATTCTGTAGGACCGAAACGTTGGGTTTCTGGATGTATTTTTGCTTTCACTAATACACTTTGATTGTCAACATTGAGTGCTGTCTCTTGTTTACCAATCCTTGGAACGGTAACGTATAACTATATATATATATATATATATATATATATATATATATATTTGCATGATGATGCCACTGTACAAATGAATGGGTGAAGGGTGGGTATCGGGCCAGGGCGGCTTAACCCCCTAATTACCTTTGCGGTTATTATCCGATAAAGTGATTAAGGGGTTAATTGATATCAGAATGTTATTGCAATGTATTGGCTATGTATTTTGTTGGTAACGGAGGACACAGGGAAATTTGCTGGCGAAGGGGCTTCATATTGATGAGGTTAGCAGAACTTTATTTATTTTATTATGCTATTAATGTGTTTAATAATGGGCAAATAATCTATTATCCATATCTGGATAATAGTTATTTTGCACATTATTGTACTGTATGTGTTGGGGGGGGATGGGGGATTGATGTATTTAATGTATAGGATAGGTTTATTTTTTTTACATACAGGGCTGTTTCCTTAGGTCTGCGGGACCTCTGGAGACCACCTGAGGTCTCCTCAGACTTCTGACGGGTAAACGGCTGCCGGGTCCACAGGGGATATCTGCGGGGAAGAACCGGTGGCCCCACATTTGCTGTGGGGGCACCGTGGACCCACAAGGACCACCCGAGGGCCCCCAGACCCCCATGGGAACCACCCAAGGCCCCTCAGACACCTGTGGGTCTGACCCGGGGCCCCCCAGACATCCGCGAGCCTACCTGTGGAGACCCCATTGTGGCCCACGGCACCTGGCGGGGACCAACCGTAGGCCTCCAGACCCTGTTTCAAACCTTGTACTGGGCTACGATGAAGTTTATGGACACCTGTCAGGGCCACCGGGGACTCCCGTGGGCCTGGGGTATTAACCCTGTATGTAAAATAATATATGATGTATTTATGGGGGGGCACAGGGGGTGGGTTATGTATTTAATAAATATAATTATGTTTATTGTGGGGCTTTGTATTGTTTTTATTTTGGGTATTGTGGGTGGGGGAAGGGGGTATTGGCCACAAGGGTATGTGGGTAGGCCTCCCGCCTGGGTAGTGGGTGAGGGTGGTTAGGCCTCACAGGGTGGGTAGGGGGGGAGGGTATTTAGGCATCACGAGTGGTGGGTGAGGGTGGGTTAACCCCTTAATGACTAAGGGGTTAAGGGATATTACATTGGCAGTTTTTATTCTTGTTTATGTTTTGCAGCATCGGAGGGGGCATGGACGGTGATGAAGATGAGGGTGGCCTTCATCCACCATTTGTGGTTAATAGTAATTGTGCCCATTACTATACTGTATGTGTTAGGGGCGGGGGTGTATTTATTTATAAGTATTTATGTGTTTTTAAATTGTTTTGGGGTGGGGCACAGAATTGGTACTGCAGGCCTGCACGGGACACCTGCGGGTAATGCCCGAGGGCCGCCGCTAGCCTATAGTATCATTGCTGTGCATATATGTACTGTATGTTAGGGGGATATAGGAGTTGTTGGTATTATATATATTACACTCTGCTCATATTACTCGACCTCTCTGCATGATTTGACACCGTGGACCACCCTCTTCTCCTTCACATTCTCTATACTCTTGGTATTCGGAACAAAACTCTATCCTGGATCTCATCCTACCTCTCCCATCATACTTTCAGTATCTCTTCTGCGAACACCTCCTCCTCCTCTATTGATCTCTCTGTGGGGGTACCCCAAGGCTCTGTCATGGGACCTCTTCTCTTTTTTCTGTACACAATCTATTTAGGTGACCTAATAACATATTTTGGGTTTAATTATCACCTCTATGCTGTCGACACACAAATATACTTTTCAACACCTGACCTTACACCTGCTGTACAAACCAGTTTCTGAATGGTTCTCTGCTATATCATCCTGGATGGCCCTCCGTCGCCTTAAACTCAACATGGCTAAAACAGAGCTCCTCATACTTCCTCCCAAACCTGGCCCTACTACCTTCTTCCACATTTCTGTTGGAACTGCCATCATTCACCCAGTAGCCCAAGCACGCTGCCTAGGGGGTCACACTCGACTCCTCTCTCACATTCGCCCCTCACATTCAAAACATTTCTAAAACTTGACGCTTTTTCCTCCGCAATATAAAAAAGATACGCCCTTTCGTCTGTTGCTCGACTGCTAAAACTCTGACTCAGGCCCTCATTCTCTCCCGTCTTGATTACTGTAACCTCCTGCTGTCCGGTCTTCCTGCCTCTCACCTGTCTCTCACCTTCCCCTCAGTACCCGACTAGCACACTCTCTATATACCTTTAAGACCCACCTTAAAACACACTTGCTTAAAGAAGCATATGAATAGCACTGTGGATATTCTGAACACATAATACATAAAGATGGCCCCCTGCAGACGCACTTACCAGAACTCCCTCCTACTGTCTCTGTACGTTCTCCCTACCTACCAATTAGACTGTAAGCTCCTCGGGACAGGGACTCCTCTTCCTTAATGTTACTTTTATGTCTAAAGCACTTATTCCCATGATCTGTTATTTATATTATCTGTTATTTAATTAATTACCACATGTATTACTACTGTGAAGCGCTATGTACATTAATTGCGCTATATAAATAAAGACATACAATACAATACAATATATATATATATTTATTTATCTATTTATTTATATATTGTGGGGCTGTTGTGTGTGTATTTTTTTATTGTGGGCAGCGGGGGCGGGCGAAGTGGGTATTAGCCCCAATGGTGGGTGTTTAGGGCTTACGGGTGGGTAGCGGGATGGCTTAACCCCTTCATGACCGTAGCGGTATTAACTGCTAAGGTAATGAAGGGGTTAAGTCCACCCGCAACCCCCTCGCAAGCCCTAAAAAGGTACCAAGGGCCAAATACCCCCTTCACCCACCCCTGCTACCCACAATAAACCTGGCACTGCTTGTTAACCCCTTCATTGCCTTAGCGGTTAGCTGCTAAGGTAATGAAGTGGGCTGTAAATGCATTTTTCCTGCCTCGGATGCATGCTGAAGGGCTCCGGTGCTTGTATTAATGGGTATCAGCTCCGGAGACCCCCGGCATCAATTCCAGGCAGGAAAAAGGCCTGATTTTTTCTAAGTTCTGACCTTGCTGATGCTTCTCCCAGAGCAACTTGCCTACTTTAGTTGGCAGGCCGGATTGCCATAAAAATCTCAATTCTAGAGTTCCGATCAGCAACGAAAAGCTGATCAGGGCTACTATAATTTAGTGCATTTCAAAAAGTGCCGATAAGTGCACCAGGCTGCCGAAAAGTTTTTTTGGCTATAAAAAATGCCGATTTTTTGAGCTTATCGGCGCTTATTGAATCGGAGAGGCAATAATGGCGAGAAAATGGCAAAAAAACGGCTTTTTGGCACTTACTGCATGAGGCCCCTACAGAGGCTTCACGCGCTCCCCCAGCATTTTATTTAAATGTTGTGGGAAGAGTGCAGGGCCTCTGTAAGAGCCGTGACCCCCCCCCCAGGAAATGTTACCCCCCAACTTTGTGCACTTATGTGCTAGCCTACAACTACTGGGGAGAAGGAGTGGCTCAGTGAGTAACGACACTCACTGTCAATAACGACACTAAGTTTGAAGCTGGAGAACCTTGTTCAGTTCCTGGAGTCAGCTCCTTGTGAACTTGGGCAAGTCACTGTATATCCATGTTCATTAGTCACCAAAAAATTGATTGTAAGATCATCTGGGCAGGGACTGTGTCTGTGAAAATCCTACTATATGTGCTGCGTAGCACGCACTATACTGTAATTGTGAAGGGCTTTGAGTCCTATTTGGAGAAAAGCGCTGTATGAACAGCTGAACTAGTGCTGAACTAAAAAGCACTAGAACATACAAACTCTTGCTGCTGCGCCCCCTGCCTTGCCTCCTCTGGTGCTCGCGCCACCCCCTACCTTGATGCAGCGTCAAATAACGCCACAGTGTCATGTCACGTCATGTGACCCGCAGCATCATTTGACGCCGTGGAGGTGTGATGTCATGTCACATGACCCGGCGATGTTATTTAATGCCACATTGCCATGGAAATGAGTCCTGACGCTGGAAGTCATGGTAAGTAGATGTTACAGAGGCCTCACGCAATCCCCCGACATTTACTTTATATGCCTTGAAGAGCGCAGGGCCTCTGCAACCGCTGCACCCCCCCCAAGACAAATCTCATGACCCCCATGGGGGGTGCGCCCCCCACTTTGCGCACCCCAGCACTAGAACACACTAAATAGTCAGCAAAGCTTAATTAATATGGCCCATGGAATAAAATTGTGCTTGAAGCATTAAGTGTGCACAAGTGTTTCATCTAGGAAATTTTGTTAACCTATTATTTGTGTTCTTTATTAAGAGGCAGTAGCCTCTTGTCTGCAATTATTTCCTTTCCGTAAGATTTAATCATTGTTAGTGCTCCCACACTGGATTAAAAGATTAATGCAATGAGCATTCATTGTGAACTAAAAAAACATATAATTGCTTGTTTTATTGCTTTAAAAGGCTAGGTCATTTATGCATTTGACAGAGTATCTAATATTATAATTACAAGTTTTATTTTCTAAATCCGTTTTCAGTTTTATATGCTATTATTAAACATTCTGTTATTTCTTATAGCAATTGCCAGATTGGGCGATTTGGAACCAAATACAACATATGAAGTTAAAGTTGCTGCTGTTAACGGAAAAGGACAGGGAGAATATAGCAAAATTGAAATTTTCCAGACACTTCCAGTCCGTAAGTAAAAATGCTGTTTTCTTACCATTAGATGTTTGTCATTTTTCTGTTGGAAAATATTTACAGGTACTGTAAGAACCTGTATCAATCGTGGTATTTTAGTTTGCAGAACCTTGCATGATTTTTTGTTAAGCTATTACTCACACTTGTCTTTATGTCTTGTGCTCAAAATATTTTTTTTCATTGAATGCTGATTTTGTTTTACTATAAATTATTTTAAAGGAAACAATATATTACTTTCTAAATGTTGAATATTCTGTTCATATTTAAAGGCAATATCATGAATGTTGTTACATTTGTGTTCTTTAAAGAAATCAGTTGAAAAGTTTGACCATCCTCTCACTTAATTTTACACTTTATGAACCTACATTAATGTACTATATGCTGGCATAAAGTAATTGTCAAATACCATAAACATCATGGGCTTAAGTCTAAACCTCAAAGTTAATTTCGCAAGTTCGATTAAAACTTTGCAACAAACCATTGAGCAAAGTTTAGTCAAAACCAGAGGGGCCATCCTTGGATTCTTTCTTTGCTCTAGGGTCTCTCCATGACAGTACATTCCTTCGGGATATTAGGCCTTTACCAGCTGGATATAGAACACAGGACAGCAAACGTTAAACTGCGCTGTATAAAAGTGCTTCTTCTCTCCTACACGCTCAGTTGTTTGTATCCTATCAGCAAGAATGTGAATTTTTTTGTATTTCCAGTTATTATTATTTTTTTGTGGGGCTGCTAGCCCACCTGTATGCTGCCCACGTTGGACTATTGTGTGAAACTCATCCATGTTCCCGCCCAGACACTGACACTCTTCTAGGATCCTGCTTGTTGCTGACGGGGTATAATCTGGACTGCTGTGGCCAATCCTAAAAGGCTGTTGCAACCCTGTATTTTGGGGGAGACCAAGAAAGCAAGCTTGTCACCAAACAGAACCCACAGTTCTCAGCCAGTGGGTCAAGTGAAAGGGCTGGCCATTTTCCTCCCTAGTGGGGGAGATGGGAGAGCCCCTCCTCCAGAAGTCAGAATTATGGCGAATGTCCCTATATATTTACCTTCCCTCCCCCATTGTTGTGTGTACCTTGTGGAGGATTACTAGAATGGGGAAGGGAGCCCATGCTAGTTGGGGGGAGTTTGAAGAGAGCCCATCTCTGACTTGTCGATGCTGCCTGATATTTTCAATAGCTGAGATTGACACCAATCAGATTCCCCTTCTCTGGAGTTGAGGTGGGAGGGCTTCTTACAAAGGGCAGTGAGTAACAGTTTGCTCTCCACAGTAGAAAATGGACAGCCTGGTAAATGTATCCTTCACTAATTGGCAGAAGGGAATGCCATTCTGGGAGTCAGCTTATGTGATTGATTGAGGAGACTTTTTATCCAGCATGTATTTGGGGCTCTGTCCCGTTTGTAAACAGGAATGTATTGTGTAAAGGTTTGTGTGTAGGTGTTTCTCTGTACCTTGCTCTGTATTGATCAACATATCTATCTTTATAGCCTTAACTCCTGTCTCCTGTATCACCTTTGGGGGCAAACCTGAATACTTATCAGGAAATGTGTCCACTAGACCATAAGTGTACTGCAAAACTAAAACTTGACAACGTCCTAAACTTTGATGAGAAGCTGCATAGTGGCTCATCTTCAAAATAAGGCCAGGTATGAATCAGGTATGAATCAGGCATGTTACACTAGATAAAGCACAATCCCAGACAACTACAGTTTTCCCATGGTTTAAGTCTTCCATTGTGGAATCTTTTGTCAGCAACAAATTAAGCATTAAAGATACCAATAAAGACAAGCAAGCACAAAGATGGAACCTTTGCTTTGGATACATGGGATCAGTCAGTCTCATTTGAAGGTGAAATAACAGAGTAATCTTCATATTTTAATAATGAAGTAATTGATACCAATTAAATAACTGTTTTATACTCTGGCAATTGAGGAGAAGAGTGAAGTGGTTTGCTATAGGTGGTTCGCCTTACAGATCCATTATACTAATTATCGGTTTGTCATGCAATATGGAGATTTGGTTTGCAAGACTTCAAAAAGCAATTACATCAGGTATGGCCCAGGTACATCCAGGCAGAAGGTTCTAAAACATTGTAGAAGTTTAGGAACTCAGAGACTTCTTTAGATGCAATTAGATGTTATCGGATTAGGCCATCTGTTCTGTCAGTTACTGGAAGAACTTTATGGCTGAAACCATGGTTGGCAGAGGTTTCATCAAACAATTGGTCTCCATAGCTTTCTCAGGTGATAAGTGTTTTGGGGCCAGAATTTGAAGCAAAAATTGTCAGGATAGGCAACTATTTACGTACTGCAGAGCTTCCAAAGGATGTAGATTTCAAGCCAGGTATTGTACGTCATCCTCTAAATTATCTGGCAAGGACATCACAGCACCAAGAATACAAATTTCTGAGAATGACAGGGCCTCCCCTGGAAGACAGGTCATCTTTGAGGTAGGTTTCCATCTTTTCTAAAAGTGATTAACCCAGTTAAGGACAGATCGTGGGTACTTCAAGTGGTTTCAGAAGACTATGCAATACAGATTCATCAGCAGCCTCCAATGAGGTTTTTTCCATCAGGAGTACCAAACAATCCAGGGATACTGTATTATGAGACAGCATTCAAATATTTTTTACAGGACAACAGTTCTGATAGTGCAACAAGGTTGGGGTTTCTATTCAAACCTTTTCATACTGTTGTTCTGAAGATGAAGGAACATTTAGTCTATTATTGGATATAAAATATCTGAGCTGCAAAACATTTCCAGATGGAATCGATCAGATTAGTTGTAAAAGTGATAGAGAAGCAAGATTTTATAACATGAATAGACTTAATGATGCATATAAATATGTGCATTCATCCATGCCATCAAAAGTTTAAGATTTTTAAATCTTGTGTTCTTACTACCGGTTTCAGACACTGCCTTTTCGTTTGTCACCTAGTCCAAGAGTATTCACCAAGATCCTGCTAATTTAGTAGCACATCTGAGAAAAAAAAGGAATTTTCATAGTAGGTACCATATCTAGATGACTGGTTCACCAAAGCATGTTGAAACGAAGTAGCATTATAGCACATAGGCCAAATAACCAAAAATTTACAAGAGCATGGCTAGGTAGTGGACTTCAAGAAGTGCATTTAGTGCCACACCAAAGGACCGCTTGCCAAGGTTTTTTTAAAAAGTTGCAAAGGTATTTTTACCTTCAGAAAAGAGAGACTGGATCATACATCTAACAGATTTATTGCCCATATTCTGTGACAGCAACACAATGCATAGTATCCCAACTACTGTATGTGTGTTTATTCTCATGAAAGATGTAGTTCACATACGTCAATTACACAACAATTTCTTGAGAGCATGGAACAAGGATGCACAGTCTTTGTCATAAGTGATACTAATGTAAATTAGATCCAGACTAAAATAATGGTGATTTGTGAAGAACCTCTTAAAGCTGCAGTTCAAGCAATATCCTACTGTATGTGTTATTTTTTTTAATAATAAATCAGTTCTGTACTATGAGAAAATACTTGCAGCATTTAAAAAAAAACAATTGTTAAACACATTTTTAATGTATTATAATGTAACAAGCATTCTTTGTTCCTATAGCAACCATTTACAAAGTCACATCCCCTTCCTCTTCTGAAACAGGCTGTGGCACACCTCTTTTTGAGACCTGCCCTCTCTCTAGCAATGAACCAATTGTATCTAGTCTGTTCAAATGATCTTCCCCACAGAACTTTGCATCTTGGGTCCATTCTGCTGCACTGACAGCCATTTAGTGAACCCCGAGCCGAATCTTCGCCAATCGATCACAGGAGAATGGATCGATCGTAAACTTAGCTAATTACTTATCAATGTGTGGATTGTATTTTTTTTTAAAATGGCAGCTTGAACTGCTGCTTTAAGAGAATGATCTTCTCACGGATGATACATTACACATACAGTAGATGGTAAAAATGTCTATAGTTGTATGTTATTGCCAAAGAAGTATGTTGAGAAGGCTTTGTGGACATGGTGGCCCAAAGAAGTCAGCTACAGATGTAAAATCATCCATTGGTACAATGTATGTTTTGTTCTATGTATATCCTATCTGTTTCATCTATGATTCAAGGGTGGGAGAGCCCGATAACACGCCTTGTATTTACATTTTCAAATGTGGATAGGTTTACTGGGGTTTAGGGCCTCATGCAGAGAGCAGCGCTATTTGAAATTGGAGAGGGGAATAAAAAGTAACTGTAATGGAGAGTTTTTTTCTCCATATGCAGAAAGGGCATAAAACTGCATTTAGAATCCTTTCTGCATATGGAGAGTTTCAACCAGCGATATGAGCGCTGTTGAAACTAGTGGGGAAAAAAATCGGGTTTTTTTTTTTTCTCTCCCACCGGCCGCAGAGCGCCAGCTTCTTGCTGGCGAAGGAAAATGTTGAAAATCGCGCCATTTTTTTGCCGCGAACAGCCACTAGATGGCGTTCGCTGCTCTCTGCATACGGCCGTTTTCAACACTGGAGAGATTTCTGTTCTCTCCAGCCGCGCGGCGAGTTTCAGAGAAAAAAAACTCGCCATTATCTGCCTTTCTAAAGGCAGATTTCGCCAATACATGCCGCTTTCCCTGTTAGCGCTGCTCTCTGCATGAGGCCCTTAATTCCCCAAGAAGAGAGAATTACAAATTTACAGAGATCCTTTTGAAGTACTGATATAGAACCAAACATGAATTATTTTGTACAATTGGGTGGCTTTTTCTTTGCAGCATATTTCTTCCCTGCAAATACAAGATGTTGCACTGCATATTTAAGTAATAATCCCCTCAGAACAGGGCATTACTGGCCAATAATGCCCTGGCTGAAAGAGTTGAAGGCCCAAGGCGAAGCCGAGGGACTTTAACCCAGCCAGGGCATTATTGCCCAGTAATGCCCTGTTCTGAGGGGATTATTACTATTATAGGCTATATGTAGGCTTATTTTTAATTTTTTTAATGTTTCATAAAAAGATACATTTTTGTAGTCATTTTGATTTTTATCAGCATGATTGTCTACATTCTTATGCTTTTACTGCAAGTTTATTAAAAGTAAATTGTACATATACACAGACCCCCCCCCCCCCCACACACACACACACACACACACACACACACACACACACACACACACACACACACACACACACACACACACACACACACACACACACACACACACACACACACTCTGCAACCCCCCCATATACACAAACACACACTCTGCAGTCCCCCCTACACACTGTGCAGCCCCCCTCCTCTACACCCACAAAACACACTGCAGACACACACACTAACAAAACAGACTGCTGCCCCCTCTACATCTATAAAACAGACACCAGCAGCCCCCCTCTACACCCACTGCAGCCCCCATGTAAACCCACACACTGCAGACACACACACACACACACACAAAACACTCTGCACCCCTCCTCCACCCAGAAAACACACACTGCAGCCATCCCTCTGCACCTACAAAACACACACTGCAGAGACACGCAAATCAACAAAACAGACTCTGCCACCTCTACATAACAAAACAAATACCAACAGCTCCCGCTCTTCACCCTGTGCAGCCCCCTGTAAACACACACAGTGCAGACACACTCCAACAAAACACTCTGCATCCCTCCTCCACCCACAAAACACACACTGAAGCCACACACACTGCAGCCCCCCTCTACAATAACAAAACACACACAGCAGAAACATACCAACAAGACTCTGCTGCCCCCTCTATACCCACAAAACACACACCAACAGAAGACACACACTAATAAAACACTCTGCTGCCCCCTTTACACCCACAAAACACATTCTGCAGACACACAAACCTTTCCCTTCACTCTCCTGTGCGGAGCTCTCTGCAGACAGGGTGGGGGAGGAGTCAGTGTTTTGCTGGTGCCTTCTGTCCAATCACCTCCCCTGTCTAAGTGCAAATTTCCCTCTCTGTGAATGAAACCTAAAATCTGATTGTCTTAAAAACTTGACAAGCGGCCAAAAATTACGGACCATTACTGATTGGATAATGCCCGGAATTTTAACCAATCAGAGAGCAGGGATTTCAATAATGCCCTGAATTTACCAGCTTTAGCCTATAATTCTTGGTAAAGAATAAATAAGTTTCATGCTAATAGTACCTGTAAATTATTGTTCTACCCATTTATAGCTTGAAATAAATGGTAGCATAAGTTTATACAAATCATCAAAAGTGATAAATTGCATAGTTAACAATGTGTCTTATACCACACATACAGTAGTCATAGAAGAATTTAGAAAACTCTCATCATGAAATAAGTTAGGTAAAGTTATTAATACACTCCCCGCACCTCCCAAACCTTTTATAAAATAACCTGGATTATCATTCTTTAGAAAACATTTAGCTCAAAAGAGATTTGAAAACACTACAAAGCATCTGGAGACTACGGAGACATTCAAAGATTAAAAAAATTCTTTATAAATGTTATACAGGTGTACCCCGTTATAACGCGGTCCTTGGGGTCCACAACCCCAAGACCGCGTTACAACCGGGGTAGCGTTAAAATTTCACCGGCATCAGCTCTCGAGCCTCCTCATTACAGATTTAATTCTCCTCCATTTTGCCGCCTTACCAGTGCTCTCCTCTTCCTGCTGTCCACGTGATCATATCTTTCTGCTCTGCTCATCTCTCTGCTCTCTTGCCGTCGCGTGCCATTGTTTTTTTTTCAAACATTCAATTTAATGCTTTATTGACTACCAGACACAGACACAATTAAACATTAATACATTTTGTACAAAACATATGCAGGGATTGAACTCGGGACCTTCTGATACCAATGCCTTGCTTCTTACCTTCATACCATAGGCTTGGTGTGACAAAACATAACCTATAAATATATTTATCCTCTACAACACATAGTGCCACAGGCTACATGTCAATGTTAAATCTTAGTCAATAAAACATTGAATTGAATGTTTGAAAAAAAAAAAAAAGATGGCATGCGACGGGCAGAAAGATGAGCACGTGGACAGCAGGAAGAGGAGAGAGATGAGCATGTGGACAGGACAGCTGGAAGAGGAGAGTGTAAGTCAGCAAAATGGAGGATTTGAGATGCAGGTAAGGTCGGCAAAATGGAGGCTTTCAATTCGGGAGCCATGCTCAGACCGCGTTATAACGGGTCGCGCTATAATGGGGTTTACCTGTACTTGCCTGAGCCAATACAATAATTATACACTACTTGTAATGTCATTAATCATGTACATTTGATCTATTTAACACACCATTGACCACCTCCGACTGTATGTACTAATCTGAAATTTCTCAATCGTCTCCAACAAAAATAATTTTTTTCATTTGGTTTTGGTGCTTAGAAATGGACTGCACTAGGTGCACCGAAAAAAACGCATGTCAAGTTCAACTTTGTGTAAAAAGTCTAGCATTAGTGTTAGTACATAATCAGTTGCTATGTTTCAATCAAAAGTTTGATGCAGCAAAGATGTTTTATGATATAGGTTAACTGAACTCATTATTTTTACAGTCTGATTATTATAAATTATATTACACTAATAATGTATATTTACAAACACTTGTAAACAACAAATACACAGCATTCTATTTTGAATCTTATGTAAGAAGCCTTTTTAGGGGATTATTTTTTTTGGGGTGGGGGAGGGGGGGGAAAGGCATTTGTTGCTTTAAATAGTATCAACTATACAACTTTATGGTAATATTTATTTTTTTATTTATAAAAATGTTTTACCAGGAAGTAATGCAGTACATTGAGAGTTACCTCTCGTTTTCAAGTATGTCCTGGGCACAGAGTTATAAAAAAAATACATGGTTACATTAAAAGAACAGTGTTATACAGTCAATTCACAGACATTTCATGGACAGTTAGAGTTGGAAAATTAGGTACAGGGGGTAAAGGGCTTGTGAGTTTCAGATTGAACTAGAATAGGTTTACAGTAACATCACTTTAACATCACCAAACATCAGCGAATGGCAGCAAAAGGCTCATACCATTGGGGCAACTCAGATGTACACTGCAGTGGTTGAGATTCAATGCAGCTGTGAACAAACAGTTCTTTGTGTAATGGAATGTCTTTTTCACCCTGAATAGTACATTTCCTTAAATGTGTGGTTTGCAAACTAATCTATTTAAATTATGATTCTATCAAATGTATAGAGCAGATTGATGCTGATTAATTTCACACAATCATTACACATTCCAAATTGTAGATCAAATGCAAACGTTATGAACTGTACCATCCAATTACTGACAGAACACAACATCTAATTTTACTGTAGGTGAACCAAGCTCACCATCTATTCATGGGCAACCTGGAGGGGGGAAAAGTTTTAAGCTGAGCATTACAAAGCCGGATGATGGAGGAGCACCAATTTTGGATTACATTGTAAAGTATCGAAGTGTAAGTATTTTGTGACATTTATTTGATTTGTATTAGGACCTGTGTTTTGATACCAGATAATACTGCCAGCATCCAACAGTTTTGTGCTATGAAATACATTAGTATTTAAATATTTAACATTTAAATTAATTTAAAAAAAGCAAAGGGAAACCCTATCGTAAAGATTTTACATGCTGCAATGGCCGACATGAAAACAATGAAGGTGTTTAGAGTGGGTGACAGGGAGAGAGTTACTTATGGGGGAAGTGTGGGTGATAGGGAGTTTTTGTGATGGTGGGTAGTGTGGGTGATGGGTGGTGAGGGAGTGTGGGTATGTGGGGTTGTGGATGACAGAGGGGAGTGTGGGTGGGGAGAGGGAGTGAATAATGGTTGGGAAGGCAGAGTGGGTGACGGTTTGGGGGGAGACTGGGAATGGTGGTGGAGGGACAGACTGGGTGATGCGGTAACTGTGATGAAGGGGGAGGAGAGTGATATGAGAGGAGAACAGCTGTAGGGTTTAAAGGGTATTACCTGCAGAACGTATCCTCATGCATTAATATATTTTAAGTTGGGTTTATATCTCCTGCTGGACCTGGGATCCCCAGTCTCTGACGAGAGTGAGCCTCCAATTTGCAGTTAACCCCATGTGGGCCCTACAGATTCACTGCAGGAGGTAGGAACTCACGAGAGGGAAATGTGTGGGGAGCTTATGAAGGGGAAGGTCTTCCTTACTACCACTGACCTCAGATACTCCCACCCACTCCAAGCCACAGTGCGGTGGAGCATTAGAAGGCCAGGGATGGAAAAAAAAAGTTCCAAACTGAGGTAGAAACAATATTTTGTTAATTTGTGCCCTGAATTCGGGCCTATAGATGTGAGATGCTTTTGAAATTACTTGGATTGCCTGAGTTCTAGGGGGCACGGCTTGTACCCCTCTGAACTCTGCCCTTCCTTAATAAAAACACATGTATAATATTTATGAATAGCATTCATGTTTGTCCAATAAAAGTTATAACCTGTCAACTCTTTAAAGTGGAGACTTATACATTCTCTTTAAAGTGAATGCTTTATAAAGGTAAATATTTTTTATAAATGTTCTGTGCAATATTTTTCAGGATATTATCTTAGCTGAACCATTTACAGTATATTAAAATGTCCTACGGTACTTCCAAACTGTCTATATCATTCTGTAATTGTTTCCTTTATTGCAAATGTTATTTTTATTATTTTATTCCTTGATTCCAATCTAGACACACTCCACAAAAAATTACCATGTGGTCTCTTTCCCAAGAAATATTAATTGATACATAAACAAACAAAAGATCTTTTGCGGCCTGTGTATTAAGGCAAGTTTGTACTAAACAGATTTTGTACCACCGTATGTGCACTACTGTACAGTAGCTTGCGACTTAGGATGTTTCAGAAGGAGGAGTTTCATGATACACATAGTATTATATTTAAATATCCAACACCCCAAACCTCGCAAATTCATGCAAAATGTTGAATGCGCCGGGGTTTCGGATTTGCTTCTCTCCAATTATAATTGATATTAAGTTGTATGCCTTTGTGACACTTTTTCTCTCTTCGGTCAGCAAAGTTTAACGTAGCGTATGCAGTGGACATAACTAAATATAACTAAATAACTGTTCTCTGGAACTTGAGCACTGCATCAAAACCCCCTTGGGTTAATAGACTCCCTGCTCTCATATGTCTGCTTCATATTTCATGAAGATGAAAATCATGATTTGTGATTATTTGGAGTGTTTCACATTTTTTCTATTGTCAACAAATCTCACAAAATTAATTATAGACCCTAGCTTTGAAAAAGAAATCACCAGAAAAGCATCCATGTGCAACAAAAGGAACAGTAAATCAATTGTAGTACAATTGGGGGAGATTATAAACTGGGAGGGAGGGGGAAGGACAAGCATGAAGGAATGAACTATAGACTTATTTTTGAACTTAGAACAATGGCTCCTAGTGGGCTTAACGAAGATCTGAAGCTGGGTTGTTTTCTGTAATGTTTCTTTAGGCTTTTGCTTAGCATCTTTATTTTATATGTTTGCATTTTTTGCATTTTTTCGATGTTTCCCCCTTCCTGTGCACACCTTACATCCCCTGTTCATCTCTGTTCACCTTATTTGTTTATTTGTTTTACAGCTGTATTTAGTTTGGCCCAGCTTTTTTGTGGCATTTTTACCTTTTGAATTTGCGCTGTGCAGTATTGTTTACTGAGATCACCTTGGTTATGTATGTAGACGTATTGTTGTATTGCGCGAGGTCGGGTAATAGCGTATGCGCTATACTATAATCATTCATTGGGGTTACCTTGGTGAAAAGGAGACACCGGGTTCTTGTTTATTCATTTTTTAGAGCTGTGTTCCTCCCCCTGCCATTTTCTTGACGCTGCAGGGATGCTTGACCTGTGCGCATGCACGACGGGCTACACATGTTAGAGCTTAGTGCCTGGGGCTGCCGGGATCACATCGCCGTCACGCTCGTACCTTTCAGTTGGCTGTCCCCCGTATACGGATTGGCTGAGTATTTATAGACCATTGTGGTTAACTTGGTGATACAGGGATGCTGTGTTCTTGTTTATGTTTTAGACGCGTGCCCCTCCCCCTGCCGTTCCCTTGACTCCGAGGGGACGCTTTACTTGTACACATGCGTGATGGGTAGCTATCTTAGTGCCTAGGGCCATTATCTGTCACGGCTGCTCTCAGACCTTTCTATTGGGTATCATTGGTATGCAGGTGTGTTGATGATTGATTGCCCATAGGCATTGATTCTCTATGTATTACCTATAGCTGAGGTGTTTTGGTTTGGTGATTGGTGATTGGTTTATTCTTTAGATTGCACTGGTGGCTGGGGTGTATAAGGACTGTCATGGTCATTTGACCACTGCAAATCCTGATGAAGGTCCCTCATGGTGACCGAAACGTTGGTTGCAGTGCCCTATTTTTTTCAATACAATTCTTTTTGGATTACATCATGCAGTGGCCCTCTTGACCCCATTCCGTCCCATCTCTTAAACCCTCTTGCTCCTACTATAATCCCTACGCTCACACACATTTTTAACTCCTCCCTCTGCTCTGGAACCTTTCCATCCTCCTTCAAACATGCAACAGTCATACCATTACTCAAAAACACCAAGCTTGACCCTGCCTGTCTTTCTAACTATCGACCTGTCTCCCTCCTGCCTTTTGCCTCTAAACTCCTTGAACGACTTGTATTCTCTCGCTTGCTCCATTTTCTCAACATCTATTCTCTCCTAGACCCTCTACAATCTAGCTTCCGCACTGCTCACTCCACGGAAACAGCCCTCACTAAAATAACTGATGACCTCCATGCTGCCAAAGACAGAGGTCATTACACTCTGCTCATATTACTCGACCTCTCTGCAGCATTTGACACCATGGACCACCCTCTTCTCCTTCACATTCTCCATACTCTTGGTATTCGGAACAAAGCTCTATCCTGGATCTCATCCTACCTCTCCCATCGTACTTTCAGTGTCTCTTCTGCTAACACCTCCTCTATCGATCTCTCTGTGGGGGTACCCCAGGGCTCTGTCCTGGCACCTCTTCTCTTTTCTCTGTACACATTCTCTCTAGGTGAAATAATAACATCTTTTGGGTTTAATTATCACCTCTATGCTAACAACATACAAATATACTTTTCAACACCTGACCTTACACCTGCTGTACAAACCAAAGTTTCTGAATGTCTCTCTGCTATATCATCCTGGATGGCCCTCCGTCGCCTTAAACTCAACATGGCTAAAACAGAGCTCCTCATACTTCCTCCCAAACCTGGCCCTACTACCTCCTTCCACATTACTGTTGGAACTACCATCATTCACCCAGTAGCCCAAGCACGCTGCCTAGGGGGTCACACTCGACTCCTCTCTCACATTCGCCCCTCACATTCAAAACATTTCTAAAACCTGTCGCTTTTTCCTCCGCAATATAACTAAGATACGCCCTTTTGTCTGTTGCTCGACTGCTAAAACTCTGACTCAGGCCCTCATTCTCTCCCGTCTTGATTACTGTAACCTCCTGCTGTCCGGCCTTCCTGCCTCTCACCTGTCTCCCTTACAATCTATCCTAAACGATGCTGCCAGATTCACTCTACTCTTTCCTAGATCTGTCTCAGCATCTCCCCTCATGAAATCCCTCTCCTGGCTTCCGATAAAATCCCGCATCTCACACTCCATTCTTCTCCTCACTTTTAAAGCTTTACACTCTTCTGCTCCTCCTTACATCTCTGCCCTAATTTCTCATTATGCACCATCCAGACTCTTGCGTTCTTCTCAAGGATGTCTTCTTTTTACCCCCTTTGTATCTAAAGCCCTCTCCCACCTTAAACCTTTTTCACTGACTGCCCCACACCTCTGGAATGCCCTTTCCCTCAGTACCCGACTTGCACCCTCTCTATCCACCTTTAAGACCCACCTTAAGACACACTTGCTTAAAGAAGCATATGAATAGCACTCTGGATATTCTGAACACATGATACATAAGCTTGGCCCCCTGCAGACGCACTTACCAGAACTCCCTCCTACTGTCTCTGTACGTTCTCCCTACCTACCAATTAGACTGTAAGCTCCTCGGGGCAGGGACTCCTCTTCCTTAATGTTACTTTTATGTCTAAAGCACTTATTCCCATGATCTGTTATTTATATTATCTGTTATTTATTTGATTACCCCATGTATTACTTCTGTTAAGCGCTATGTACATTAATGGCGCTATATAAATAAAGACATACAATACAATACAGCAAGCATAGATAACACATGCACCAAATTGCCTAATACATGCTGATGTCAAATACATATGTTATATACATACACCGTAAATGCAGTTAGTATAATCAAGGCAAACCAGGCACAGTACCAAAAGGAGACTGTTAGTATGGGATCAACAATGGTTAACAGTTCACATCAGTTACCATAGTCCATGAGACCATCCATGCCACACTGTGATAGTAAAATGTCCAAAGGGTAAAGATCTTCCAATTAAGGGGTCCATCCACAGGGGAGTCAGGGAAAAACAGACACCCCAACACGTGTTTCACCCTCGTTTCATCAGGGGGCCTTTGTGCTGTTAAATAAATCATAATTTTCTTTGATATTTGTTCTGAGTATACTTGAGTGCTGAGTTGCGACGCTTTTCTTTTTCTTTTCATTGTTATATTACTTGTAGTCCCTAGCACTGTTAGTGGTTATTATATTACTAATTTAAGTACTCATTATTTGCTTAGTCTGTTGCAGGCAGTTTGTCTTGTTGTATATATACACACACACACACACACATCCATACATAAAAATACAGTGACCTATAAATATACATCATTGATTTCGATTAAGCTATAATTAAAAAACAGATGTTGATTCAAATTTGTATTGTCATATAAAAGAGAGATAAAGCTCTCCAATAGTTTAAATACCACTCATTGTTTATCTTTAATTATCTTAGATGTATATATGGTACATTGTATTGTAAATTCCAGGTGTGTGTGTGTGTGTGTGTGTGTGTGTGTGTGTGTGTGTGTGTGTGTGTGTGTGTGTGTGTGTGTGTGTGTGTGTGTGTGTGTGTGTGTGTGTGTGTGTGTGTGACTGGTATTTAAACTTTTGGGACTAAACGTGAAAATGCCTTCAACACATTAACACACTGTATATTGTGTTTTTTCACACTGTATATTGCTCAGTATGAGTGCAACTTACAGTCAATGTCAGTTAATTTTCTTCCCCTTAAGTCCTTTTTTTCCACTATACAGTATGTATGAGAACTAGCACCTGCTAAATTCAGTAATACAGTAGCTACTGGAGTATGATGGGGAGTGTTTATTTTCACTATTAAGAATAATGCTCTGCTTCAAATATTATAGTACTTGATAAAAAAAACAGTAGCTTCAAATAACACCTCCTCCTCCACCCCCCCATTATATGCATGCTAAGAGGGACCTTTTTTGTTTAAAAAAATATTGCAGAACATAAAGAAAATTAATAAACCACACAGTTTTTAAATCCTCTAAAACTCACGATAGAGCTGCAACCTAGTTTATAATCTAGGTTTTCCTTTCTGTATTTACAGTATATAATATACATCAAGTCTGATTGGTATATAATACCTGAGCGCTCCTTTATGTTTTAATTTCAAATACCACATTTGTGCTGATCTTAACTTCCTAGCTTAAACAACTTATTTTAGGTGGATAAAACATATATATTTTTTATGCTAGAAGATTGAGTACTTATTTGGCTTATTGGCTTCAATGTGCTTTACTACTTTTATTGAAAGCTGTTCTTACTAAACTGATGAAAGATCCTAAATCAAATTCACTATAGTAACTCAGAATAAAAACTTCTCAAGGATTTTACAAGAAAGATGTGATTAAAATGAATGCAGAAAGTGGTTGGGAAAACAATGTGTACAAAACAAAATAAAATAAAAACATCTATAAGTTAAAATAAATTACAGTATAAATATGTAGCAAAGATTATTTTACTCGCTGGTCCATTATTTTGGGATATTCTGTGATATCTTGTGTTATCACTTTAATTAAATCACAAATCTGTAATATTCTCTGTTATAAAACAATATACTGTGTTATCAGTACATGCGATAACATTTGCTATATCTGTACTGTATATTAAAAATTGTAATAGCAATACATTTGTATTTATAGGGCATGTTATCCCTCAATAATAAAATTACTATTTGATTCTTTACAGAAAGACAAGGAAGACCAGTGGCTGAAAAAAAAGGTCCTTGGCAATAAAGACTACATCATCTTAGAACATCTACAATGGAATATGGGTTATGAAGTTCAGATTATAGCTACAAATAAACTTGGTCACTCTGAGCCAACAATTTATGAATTTACAATGCCAGCAAAACCCAATATTATTGCAGGTAAGTTTTGCATATTTGCATATGTCTGTGTCCAGTATATATATGCACAGTTGTGTGTGTGTGTGTGTGTGTGTGTGTGTGTGTCTGTCTGGGTGCAGGGTATTTCTCCTCCCCCTCCCCCCCTGATGTGAAGGGGTTGTGATTCTCTTCAATGTCATGTTTTCTTTCATTTAATTGTTTCTTTTTGTACATAAATGCGTATACATTTGTTGTGCTGGTTTGCGGTCAGACAAACCTCGAAAATAAAGAGATGCTCCTTCTTTAGTTCTGGGGTTATTTCTATAATCCCATTCCCATAATCATTTCAAGTGTTGAACATGAATTTGACACGAATCCCCAATTTGATTTTGGAGTTTCTCTATGCAAACTCATATTTCTGATTATCAAAAGGAGTGCCCCCACTCTCCACTCGTACTGTACTAAGCATGTCAAGAGCTGTGAGTGGAGTTATTCCATCATCACTCTGTTGATTAGAAGTTTGCAAATCCGAGGTATCTCTAAGAATTAAGATGGGGGAAATTCCCCCAACTTTGTGTGGGTTTTGTGTGCTACTTTTACTTTTTTTAAGGACACAAACAAAAGTTGAAAATGTAATATTTATATCTTTGATGTTGGGGAGGGGGCGTTTGGAAAGAGGTGGCGTGAGCTGTCATAGTGACACGGGCTCCCAGACACAATTTTATTCCTATGAATCTATGGGCACTATTGATTGATAGAGGGCAGAGGATCCGTCAATCATGGATATCTCAAAATTCGTGGGAGTAAATTTTTTCCTTTGATGTCTTCCCAAAATGAACACTAAAACAAGTTCTATATACAGTAGATTGCCATATGCAGTACAATGTATTTCAATACTTCCATTGCACGAACTCCTATAGGCAAATTTTTATTCCCACGAATATGGAGTCAGCCTTGATTTACAGTGGTAGTATCCTGTGTCATTTAACATTACCCTGTATTTGTAAGAATGAAACTGTGCTTAGCAGGCGGCATCAAAATGCCCCCCTACCCTAGTGTGGAAGCATCTGACACATTTTCATCTAATCTGTTACAGAAACGAACAATCAACATTGTCACCTCTATTTGACAATTTAAAGCAAATCATCCCTCAATTCATTCATTGTCTACTTCCTTAAAATATAATGCTTTGTTACTGTAATTATAGTATATGAGAAAATAGTGGTGTTTTAAAATCTGTCTAATGCTACTTTGGTACCCATCAACCTTTTTCACATAAAAACATTAACTAAGCAAAAGTAAATGTATTACTTTATATAATATAATATATACAGTATATATCATGTATATTTTCTAAAAGTAGACAAAATATTTTTTTTTCTACAGTGTGTAATATGGTTCACCAATACAAAATGTGGATAGCCATATTACATAAAGGCATACACCGGTTTAAGGACACTCACTTTAAGTACACTCACGAACAAAACAAGAAAAAACACAAAAGCACACCAAGATGAGAGATAGATATTGTATTAGCAACAAATAATAAAATTAGTAACTTACATATAAAATTTCTTTAATAATCCCCGATTCTTGTGTCTATCACAGGAGTAGGGCATCACATAGGAAGTATGAAGGGTAATCTCAGTTCTGAGAGATCAGACCCGCGCGCTGGGGCTGTCTCTGTTCACTCTCCTGTCCTCCACGTGTGGTAGCGTGGTGCAGAGTGTAGCACACATGTGCAGGAACCGGGGCCTTCAATAGGTGTCCTTAGGATGCCTGTCCATTTTTGATAGCATAGAAACGATCGGAAATAAGCAGGAACGGTACACTTGAGTGTGTACTGGTGGTGGGTAGTAAAACCGCCAGCCACAACAGTCGCGACGCGTTTCGTTTAACAAAGTAAACTTCTTCAGGCAAAATCTGGGACACCTGTTTAGGGGTCCTTTATAGGTCTAATTCTGTGCGTCATTGGTTAATACCTAATGGCTGCATGGCCAATCAGGCTCATATACTGATAGGGGCGGGCCACAATAGGAAGACCTCCCTGTTAGTGCATTTAATCCAGTAATGAATTACACTAATTGAGTATATATATAAGTGTAAATAGAAAGGTAAACAGACCTTAAAGGGGAGCCAAAATCATGTGTCCCAAATAGTCAAGTGCAATAAAATATGCATAGTAGTAGCATAAAAAACAAAGTATATGTGCATACTGGATAACAACATTAATAACATTAAATGACATATAAATAACTTTTAAAATATGGGAAATAGAACAAATGGAAAGGTGGGTGGGGGGAGGGGAAGAATTGAAGAAAAAGTGGAAAAAAAAATAAAAAAAAAATAATAAAAAAGGAGGTAGAAAAAAAAAAAAAAAAGGCTTATAAAATGAATAAAAACCACTGTAATGATAAAGTAGCTAAAAAAATCAGATAAAAAAGGTATTAGACCAATGTTTGTATCAAATTGCAGTATGCATGGTTTCACCTCAAAAAAGGGGTTAATTCCACATAGTCGTTCAAGCCCCCCGGGTACTTGGATTGGAGGGTAAATATCCAGAATTGCTCCCTTTTTGCAATCTGAAGATCTATGTTACCAGCCCGTACATTAGTTGTTATATGTTCGATGCCCATATATTTAACCCCTATAGTGCTACACTGATGGACATCCTTAAAGTGTGACAACAGATGTGTCAATGGTTTATTAGATGCCAGTAGCTTGGGAATATTAGTGATATTTCTGAGGTGCTCCATCACTCTAATTTTGAGCTGACGTTTAGTACGGCCCACATACTGTAAACCACATCCACATTGCAGGATATAAATGACATAAGTGGTTACGCAATCGATGTAGCTATTAATTTCATATCTAATATCTGTCGCTTTAGATTTAAAGTAATCCTGAGTAAGCATTCGTGTACACTCACGAACATATCGCCCAATAGGCAAATGGCAGCTTGCGCATGTCAGCACGTCCTGAACAGCAATACTGGCTCCCTACCTGTACCGAAGCTGTGCGCAAGCGGGGAGACTATAGAGCCTGTTACAAATGTGTTATACACATCAGTTATACACGTGTATGACGATTGCAGTACAGTACTACATGCATTAATAAGTGGAAAAAAGGTAGTGCTTCACTTTAAGTACATTATCTCTTTGCATACATGCTCTGGACCCATTGCGTACATGAATGTGGGGTCTGCCTGTACTGTATTGCAAAGTTTGGCAAATGATTCCTTATTACAGTTATACAGTTACAGTATATTGGTGAGGTATCATAACCAAATATGTTCAAGGAAACAACACCAATTTAAAATTCAACTTTTGGTAGGGAACACCACAACTCTAACACATATCATGGTTTGAATATTGTATTGTGAAATCTAGGTAATAACTACCCTTGCCAGTGAAAAGGTGATTTCAGGCAAGATATTCGTCTGGGGAAAAAGACAAACTTCCCAAGTCTGTACTTCACTGAGTGTGTAGTGCTAGAACATACAGTATATCCTTAGTGGGGGCGGTTTTTAGGCTTCAGGGGTGTTTTTATGTTGCCAAGCCATCCGCATCTGAAATGTGTGAATTTATAAGAATAAATATAAAAACATCTGTATTCAACAAATATTTCCAGTTAGAAATATTTTTTGGGGGGTGGGACAGGGTGAATGAACGTCACCAGCCATATACCTGGCAAACCTATGTTGAGGCTTGCAGTGCAGTTGTGACGAGGTTAAGTTTCAGTTGAGAAGGGCTGCTTAATTAGTCTGACCCCAGCTGCATAATCAAGGTGTTTTAAACCCCAAGGCTGTACACACATGCAGGCTAGCTGGTCAGGAGACAGGACTGAAATACTGAAGACATTACTGCTATAAGGTCTGTTTTCAAAGTACATGTGTGATGAACTGTCTGTGTCCTGCATGCTGAAGTGAAGCTGCCTTGTTTTCTATGCTGAAGAGAAGCTATTTTGTTTTTGTCTGCTGAGGAGAAGCTATTTTGTTTTGTGTGCTGTATGTTTTAAGGCTCAATAAATAAGCCTTATCAAGATACCCCGTGTGTGTGGTTGCATGTACTCTGCAACATATGGTGTCAGAAGTGCCGGGATTTTGAGAGGCCCCTGCAGCTGAAGGGCCACACACACACAAAATTTAGAAAAATGGAAGAATTTTTAAAAGAGTTTCTGTGCAAGCAGACCAGACAGCAGGTACTGTTAATGCAGGAGCAGTCCCAACTACTATTTCAGCAGCAAACCCAGCTCCTAACCCAGCAGCAGGCAGCACAGGATGAGCAGATGGCCAAGCTGCTGATACAATTTCAGGGGTCTGCCAGTCCAGAACTTGCGAACATTTTCCTGAGGAAAATGGCTCCGAACGAGGATCTAGTGGCTTTTCTGCTGGGCTGCAGATCGCTGGGCAACTGCTTTGGCCTCGCTCCTTATAGGAGAAGCCCAGGCCGCATATCAGGGCCTCCCAGCGGACCTGGCAATGGAGTACAAACAAGTAAAAGCCGCCATACTGGATCGCTTAGGTCTGACCCCAGAGACCTACCGGCAGCAGTTCCGGAACCTGAAGTACACCTCTAAGATGAGACCCCGGGTCCTAGCTCAGCGGTTATTGGACTTGTGTAACCGCTGGATACAACCTGAGCAACACACCAAGGAAACTGTTCTGGAACAAGTTGTGTTGGAACAATTCCTACAAGTAATAACCCCTTCCGCACGCTCTTGGGTAAAATGCCATGCTGCTGATACCCTAGCTTTGGCGGTCCGACTCGTTGAGAACTTCCTTGGGGCCGAGGACCGGGCAAGTGTCTTGGACCCTACGGATCCGGATTTACCGGTGCTTGCAGACGCCCAAAGAGGCTAGGGAAATTTGTCTTGGTAGTAATCGCTTAATTGGGAGTGAACACATTTTTCCATGACTTTGGATAGTATTGGGAGAAGAGAGATTGGCCTGTAGTTTGAGACAGTGTTTTTGTCCCCAATTTTTAAGATTGGGACAACTCTGGCAGTTTTCCATGTCTTATAGGTATGGCCTGCAGACAGAATAGAGTTGGCAATGGAAGCAATTGGTTTGGAAATGGCTGGAGCACCAAGTCTTAGGAACTTAGATTGCAGTACGTCAGGTCCACATTGGCTGCTTCGTTTTAATTTGAGGAGCGCTTGTGTAATCTCCTCTTCGGATACTGGGACAAATTGAAAATTGTGATCTGTGTTGGGAGAGGGTGGGGCTGTAGGGGTACTCACAGAGTGAGGTCATGTTTTGTGGTTTGTTTTGCATTTCGCTAATAAGTTAGTAGCACACCCCACAAAGTAATCATTGAATGCATTTACAATGGCAGTGGGGTTTGTCAGAGTAATATCCTGCTTATTGATATTACTTGGTTGTTGAACGCTAGAAGGCTGGAATATATTGTTGATAACCTTCCAGAAGTTTTCTGGGTTTGATGTATTCTGGTGAAGATTGTCAGAGTAATGTTGTGCTTTTGCATGTCTTGTTTGCCTTGTACACATGTTCTGCAGGCATCTGTAGTGAATAAGATTCTTGGTAGTGCCAACTACATTGTAGCTTTTCCACAAGTCATTCCTGAAATGTTACAGTGCTATAAGGTCAGTTGTAACCCACGGAAGGTGGGCCCGCTGTACTCTTATTCTGCGTAGTGGAGCATGGGTATCACAGAGTTTTAAGGACTTGGATTGGAAATAGTCGAGCGCAAAATCAGGGTCAGGAACTAAATTGATTCTGTATCAAGGGCAGTTGGTAAGGTCAGCCAGAAACTGTTGTGGGTTAAAGTGTCTAAATGTTCTAATGAGGAGAACATTAGGGCTTGATTGGGGTGGTTTAATTTTCCTTACACAGTACTTTATTGCATGGTCACTTAAAATGTCAGGAAGGATGCAAGAGGATTGGATTCTGCTGGGAATTGAGGAGAGAACCCAGTCTAGCAAAGAATGGTTGTGAGATTTCGGGTTTGTCTGTGTGGGTTGGGAAATGAGTCGTGTTAGGGTAAGTGACTTGAGTTATAGCTGGATTTTGTGGTTTTTAGGGTCGAGCCAATTGAAGTTGAAATCCCAAAGAGGAAATGGAGCCAAGAAACTGGGTGATATCAGTCAGGGACTGTAGAGGGGTTTTGTGGGGCGGTAGATGCCAGCAATCAGGACAGGCTTAGAAAAGGGAAGGCAGATTTTGCCAAGTAGGATTTCAAAAGAGGATGGGCTTGGGGGAGGCAATTTGACAGTGTAAATTGTAAGGTGTCTTCAATATAAAATAACACCCCTACTCTCTTTGACTTATCTCTCCTAGAAATGTAGTATCCCTGAATGGCAATATTTGCATCAAGTTATTTAGGTGTTAGCCATGTTTATGTGAGAACGATGGCTTTGGGTTTATGCATAAGGCACCATGCCCTTAGTTCATCCAATTTGGGCAGCATGCTCCGGATATTTATATGGGCGACAGATAGACCTTTTTGGAATTTGAAGGGGGGTATTCTCAGTTGTATGGAACAGAGTTGAATAGGGAGGGCTTGGGTTAAGTTCAATATCACCTGCTAAAGAGAGTAACAGTATGAGTAGAAATTTGAGTAGTTGTTTGCAAGTTGTAAATTTGGGATGTTTGCCATTAGAGTTAATGGTGGTTGGTGTGCTGGTTTTCAGAGTTCTCGACCAACATTCAGTAGATAGTGCAAGCCTTTTGAGTAATCCAGGGTGTATGGTTATGTTGTATGTGGGCCAGGAGGGGAGTTTATAGTGGATAGAGAGAGTAACATTTCGAGGAAGTCATGAGAAAGAACAAAGTTGAGATACATAGCAGGTTCATTATCACAGAGGTAGGTAATGTTGCATGAAGCTGTTGTGAGCCAAGTGAGTGTGTGCAGACTAAACAGCAGAGGTATGCCTTTTCCTTGTCAAAATGTTTTGTTGCATTGCAATGCTAGTACATAGTAGATGATGTTTTAAAACAAGACATATTTGCATTGAGTTCACCCTACAGAAAAAGCAAAAGTTATTGTCTCTAGCTGTGGCTGAAATAACTTAAAGCCTCAGCTCCAGAGATGGTGCGGGAATCTGTGGGGGACAATACCTCTGAATTAGACCCCATATAGCAATAACTCCTGCACTGGAGAAGTCGTGGTCCCGCAGATTTCTCCAGTGCCAAAAACAGTAAGTCTTGCTACCCCTGTACATCTGTTTGTTATATTTAGACAACAATATTTGTATTTACAGTATATTGATCCAGAGGGAAGCAAACCAAAACCCCCCAGTGATTATCCTATTACCTCATAAGGGTAGAAATAAATTATTTCCTGATTCCACTAAGGACAATCAGATTTCTCCCTGGACAAGCATCCTTCCTATGTTTACTTACAGTACTTGGTATGTCCCTGTATACCTTTCAAAATTATATAGATATATAATACATGTATGTATGTATATGTATATATATTTCACATTTTAACTGCCCATACTGTAAAGATCACTTTCCTTTATTGTTGGTGTAATCTCCTTTCCTCCAATCTTAAGGGATGATCCTGTGTCATTTGTACATTCTTTTGGATGAATTATTCTTTATAACGATGGCGAACAACTTTGGCATTTAGCCCTGAAAATGAATACGTTAAGTTCCTAATGCAGTCGAAGGTTAATTTAGGGACAATATTTGACCAAACCATATGTAAAGCTACAAATATCAGGTATGAATGAACATAAGAAGCAATAGAATGTATTATTTTGTTTCATGATTACAGTGAACTGTAATTAGACATTGTGATGCAAAGTCTAAAGTTGGTGGTCTTGATTTAATATTTATACTGTAGATTTACATGTTTTTCAAAAAATATTCCAGACCAGAAATGTTTATAGGATAATACAGGTTACCCATTTTTCAATTATGTGGGGCTTATAGTAGAATATATGTAATTTTGTGGTCTTATTTTTATGCTAGAAGGTAGTTGTCAGGAATAATCCTAACACCGTTAAGGAGTTATTCCCCTCCCATTCTGTTCCTTGTCTGTCCACTGGGTCTGCTGCTGTTTCTGTCTGCTCTGGGTTTCTCTCTGCAAGTATTATAGTTTCTTGTTTCCTGCACCTTGTTGCCTTTGCTTTGTTTATGTCAAGACTCCTGTTCTGTCCTGCATGATCTGATGTTTCCATTTTGTTCCTGTTTGAGTCCTGTTAAAATTATTAAAGGTCCTTGCTTATGAACTAGATTGTTCCAGTCTTTATCTTGCTGCCCCGTCCTGCTCCCTTGTCCTGTTTCCTGCCTTCCTGCTGCCGACCCCTGCCTGCGACACTGACTAAGATTCCTGCCACCTGCCCTGGACCTCAGTCTGTGACCCCGACGATCCTTGCCTGCCACCTGTCCTGGACCTTGGCCTGTGACCCGGATGATCCTTGCCTGCCGTCGGCCCTGGACCTCATCCTGTGACCCCGATGATCCTTGCCTGCCCCTGCTTTTACAGCCACCGAGGTCCTCTCTGCACCTGTAGTCCGTAACAGTAGTTTTGACTTGCCAGGGTTGGTAGGAATTTTTGCATTCAGCCCTAGAATGTGTGAGGGTTTGTGTGCCTCACATATCTTACTAATTTAGGGCTAGTAATGGCCAAAACAGTATGTATATTTATACATATTTGATATCAATGTACTCAAGAATCCCAGGACAATAACCTTTTCTATTTAAGTTCAAGATTACACAGGGTTAGTTTGAGAATTTAGGTGTAACGTTTGCAGTTTCTGGTCTTGATATTTTTCTCAGAAAGTTAGTTTTTTCAACACACATTCCTGGACAGAAATATGTGGAGAAAGACATACCACCCATGTTTGAATTTCTTGGGTCATATACATTCAGAAAATATACTGTATACAACTTGGAGATAATTGTTCTGCTAGGAGATGTGTGCAGAGGTTAAACCAGGAGACTGCTGTTTGAAAATGTAGGCTTTATTTCGCCCCAAAGCTTTAACAAGGAAAAATGGCTTTTCCTAGCAAAAGGATGCAGCAACAAAAAGAACAGTTTTCAATAGCGGATTAAAGTCTATATGCATCCTAGACAACTTTGCAGGTACCTGGTGTCCCTATGCATCAAGGACATGCACTTGTGATCTACACAGCTTGGCCATCTTTACCCAAATTCCAGGGTTTCAGAGGACAGAGTCCAGCAGCATAAAGTCCAGTGTTTTCAATGTCCCTCTGTATCAAGGACTCGCAGGTACAAACTGGATTTCCTGTTGTCCTCTGTATCATGGACTCGCAGGTACAGACGGGATGTCCTGGTGTCCTTCAGAAAAGAAAAACTTTTGAATCCCCCGCTCAGTTAGATTTATTTTCAGGTGTCTCTGGCACAGCCTCGGAGCACACCACTTAGTTCCCCTCCACACAAGGATCAGACAGACACCTGAGAATGCTGATCAGGTTTTCCTTCCATAGTTTCCCCCCTGCTATAAGAAATCATGGTAGTTGGGCGGCGACCAATCACAGCGCTAATGCTGCATGGGAACAAATCAGGTCGCAAGGAAACCCCTGCATTGGCCAATAAGGGTTGAACAAGAGTTAAAGGGCTTGGAGGGAAAAATGAAAAGGCCAATGGGAGTAGCACCTACCAGCTGCAGTTCGGCAATGATATCCCCCGCTCAGCTCAGCATCCCAGTATCTTGGGGAATGGCCAAATGCTTCAATTTTGGGGCAGATGTCCCCCTGGCCTGATCCCGGTCCCCGCCCACTCTCCCCTTTGTCCCCTGCACCTCTCCTCCCCCTCCAGCCCCAGCAATCACCAGTTCTCCACATATGTAGGTGGCACACTTACCGATTCCTGGGTACTCAGTATAGTCCACAAAAGTTATTATTTGGAATTCGAGACATTACCTGGAAGAAGCAATTTTTTGATATCCAGAATTCCAAGAAACAAGGTAGCCTCTTTAGACAAAAGAAAATATAAATAATGTTTTAAAAAACAAGGCTATTAAACTTTACATCAATGGTTTCCGGGATTCTCTTCAGTCAAATTTCTGGTACAAAAAAAAGAATGGACATTCAGTGCAGTAAACAAATTTCTCGAGGTAAGAAAGTTCAGAATAGAATAATTGAATTCCATCTTTGCAGCTGTAAATCACGAAGATTGGATGGTCTTGATAGAATATTAGGAATATTTATTATTTTGACATTCAGATAGCCATCAAAAATTTATAAAATTTGCCAATATCATTATCAGTTCTCAACACTTCCATGTGGTCTCGCTTCGGCCAAAAACAAAAAGTTAATAATGTTCTATTTAAGAGATTTTCACCCGGATGTATTGTATACAGATACCTCTCTTTCAGATGGGAATTCATCTAGCCTACATGTTCCCTTAAATACCCCTAACACCAAATGTACTCTAGAGCGGCTATCGTTCCATTTTGGGATTGCAGAATATGGTTTCCTATATGCATCAGCATGTTACAGGATCAACCATTGAAATTACCAGTATCTGCAGATCTCCTATCACAGGGGCCAATTCATAAACCTAAACCTGAAAGTTGGAGGTTGATGGAGGATAAGCAAAGCTTGCTACACAAGAGAGATTTATCCAAAAAGTTGTCAACTTTAATGCAAGCAAGAAAGGCATCTGCCTCTAAGGTCTATTACAGATTGTGACAGCTTTTTCATCATTGGTGCGGTCTCTTGGATATTGATGATTGCATTGCAACAATTTTATGAGTTTTACAGAAAGGTATTGATTTGGGACTCAGTGTCAGTTTCCTAAATGTCCAAATTGTAGTACTGTCAGCTATACTGGGCAAGCAACTCTGAATCTACAATGTTTTTTTGTTTTTTCAGACTGTATACAGAATAAAGCCACAAATTACAATACTAACCCCCTCATGGGATCTACCTCTGGTTCTGCAAGCCCTCACTAAACCTCCATTTGAACCGCTCAAACAAAGTTATCTCATGAATTTAACTTGGAAGACAGTTCTATTGGTGGCAGTGACATCAGCTCATAGAATTTGTGAAATACAAGCCCTACCAATAAAATAACTTTTTCTGATATTCAGTCAGGACAAAGTAGTCCTTACGCCAGTGCTCCAATTTTTGACAAAGGATTTATCATTTTTTCACTTAAATCCAGAAATACGTTTAGCCTCTTTTTGTCCAAATCCATTGAATACAATGAGCAACGTTTCCATTTCTTCGATGTCTGAAAGTCTTCTTTCGGGAGACGTCCATAGGTGAAACGTGCATCGGGGAGTGCTGCCGAGACCCCTTCCTCGCCTCTTCATAGGATGAATGAATTGTGGAAATATTTTGTGTGCTGATCAGATTAATCATCCTACTGATTTCCTTGCTGCCATGAAACTGTATGCTGCTGTTGTTTGAGACTTTGTGCTGAGTAGCATCCCTTTTTTTCATTACTTGTCATACTTCTGGGATTTCCCCTTTCTCTGGGGATTTCTACAACTAGGATATGTAGAATGAAAGTAGCAAAGCATCCGCATCAATGGATCAAAAAATAGATAGGGCAACTCCAGATGTAGTAAAATTGTGTTTATTGCACAATCAGCTTAACAATGAAGGTGTTTCCTACACCTTCATTGCTAAGCTGAGTGTGCAATAAACACAATTGTACTACATCTGGAGTTGCCCTATCTATTTTTGATCCACTGATGCGGATGCTGTACTCCTTTCCTTCTATATATCCTGATCTCTACCATTGAGGATTGCATGCTGCAGAGTTTTTCCCTGTCTGGATTTCACTGTCAGGTGAAGGGCAACAGTCCCTCAGTATTTACCTTTTCAGTGCCTGCTGTTTTATTGATCTAAACCCTATGGGTATGTAATCACTTACCAGGTGACCAATCTCTGTGGTAGCCAGGTGGGCATCAGTTGGTCCTTTAATCTCCCTTGGGTGATTACTGTTATTATACAGTTATTATGGACATTTGGACTATACTCTGAATATATTGTTCTTATACAAAAAAGCACTTACTGGTGAAGCACCATCTACCAAATCACCAATATTTTACAACTACCATTAGTTTCCCATATTATTATCATGACATGATTACTGATGCAGCGGCCGTTATTCGAACACTTCACGCATCATGTACATTGGAATCCCGATTTGAAACCGCGGGATGAATCCCAGCCTTCCCGTACTAAGATGCGAGCGCGGCGAGAGCAGAAAAATGCATTTTAATGTTCTGGCTTTTAAAAACATGAAATTGACACAGTAGCACAGTACTGTACACATTACAATTCATCCATTTTATTGCAAACGAAGAAACAGACTCCATGAAATTAAACAAAACATCCGCGAAAAGCGCGGGTGCCTGAGGCGATTTGCCACGTTCATGCTGCGTAGGGAACAGCAGAGAATTCAAAATCGGCGCCGAGATGTATTCGAATAACGGCCGCTGCATCAGTACATGATATTCTATGGACATTTGTTATTAGGGCTGGATATTGGTGATTACATGTGCTTACCCTTTTTCCATCGCATGACCCCGCGGTCCTGGGACAGACCTTATCAGAAGTGCATTTCTATGGAGTTACTTTTCCCTGTGATTGTCTGTCATCACTAATGTGTATTTTTTCTTCCCTTGGTCACTTATATGTCTTCATTGGACAAGGATTATATGGGGAGTGACCTGTATTGTATACTGTGCGGAAGTCTTTTTTATCTTCCATCTTTAATTGCTGCTGGGGATCCCTATTTCTGGTTCCATGTTATCTCTGGTAGTTTTTGTTCCATCAATGTATTACACATGTTTAGCAATTATGGACCATCCGGTCATGACTATGTAAAGCAATTTCCCTCTATATTGTCTATTTAGGGGGGGAATTATACTGATTGCTCAATTCATTTTGCGGATTGCACACATTTATGCAGTTACTGTAGGGTTCTTTGATTAATTAGTTGAGGTATTGCAAGAGGTTCTCTATAGGTCCTGCAAATTTAAACTGTCTTTTTTATTGTAATCATCCTTAATAAAACTGTTTATATTTTGGTAATCTGAGTGCGTGCTTTGAGACCTTGTTTTGGTGTGTGTGTCTGCAGTTTTGTTTGTTTACAGGGGGCTGCAGTGTGTGTGGGTGTAGAGGGAGGGCTGGTGTGTGTGTGTTTATATGTTTGTGCGTGTAGAGGGTGGAGGAGGAGGGGGGGCTGCAGTGTGTGTGTGTGTGTGTATATATAGGGGGGACTGCGTGTACAATTTTCTTTTAATAAACTTGCAGTAAAAGCAAAAGAATGTAGACAATCATGCTAATAAAAATCACTATGACTACAAAAGAGTCTATCTTTTTTATGAAAAATGTAAAAAAAATACCAAAAAAAAGCTTACATTTAGCCTATTATAGTAATAATCCCCTCAGAACAGGGCATTACTGGCCAATAATGCCCTGGCTGGGTTAAAGTCCCTCGGCTTCACCTTGGGCCTTCAACTCTTCCAGCCAGGGCATTATTGGCCAGTAATGCCCTGTTCTGAGGGGATTATTACTTAATTAGAACCTTTGTACAAAGTTTTCCGAAATGGTCTTCCTTTTAGCCCATGCAAGCGGGTTATACCAAATGTAAACGTATCTGTTATAATTGATTTAGTTCTACACTATAATGGGCTGGTGTGTTTCAGCAGCAATATGTTTATCTTTTATGTTCTCTAAGCCTAACAAGAAATCTGAAGTTGTTTCATTTTTTGGCATGTGACTGTTAGATACTACAGTAACTGGGCTTTTAACACCAGCAGAAAACCTTTTTTTTAACATAAACATTACAACATATTATAATATTAAATTGAACCCTTTATTGAACGTATTAGAGCCACTTAATGAACGTATATTAACTATGATTTCCTCCATACTGCTTGTTCCTTTAATACAGCTCAACCCCGTTATAGCGCGATCCGCTATAACGCGGTTTGAGCGTGGACCCGAATTTAAAAAAAAAAAAATTAAAGTTTTTTTTTTTTTGCACACACACTGCACACACTCACTGCACACTGCACACACTCACAGCACACTGCATACATTCACAGCACACTGCACACACTCACAGCACACTGCACACACTCACAGCACACTGCAGACACTCACAGCACACTGCACACACTCACAGCACACTGCACATACTCACAGCACACTGCACACTCACAGCACACTGACACACTGACACACACACACACAGTCTCACACAGTCAAATACACACACACACACACACACACACAGAGAGACACACTGTCTCTTTAAGGGATCTTGCTCTTGCAAGACGGAAGCAGAAGCAGGAAGCAGAGACAGGGGGAAGAGCTGCCAGATGCCGGGTAAGTGCTGTGTGCTGTTGCCGCTGGCCCACTGGGTCTGGGAATGCTGTGAGAGTTCTTAGCTTTCCCCCTCCGGCGGACACGGTACCACCACAAAAAAAAAAATTGGCGGCCATTTTTTTCCGCGACCCCGTTTATAACGCGGTGGTCGCGGGTGGCCCCTGAGGACCGCGCTATAACGAGGTTAAGCTGTATATTGTCACAGTAATTATACTGTATTTACATATACTGTATATACACATCACCTGCATTATTAACCACATTTATGAGCCTTAATGCAGAAAAATAAGCTTAATAATGAGAAATCATATTTTATTTCCTCAACTCTTATGCGAGTTAGTCTACCGGACCTATTTAATAAACCCCAAAAAATGTACTTTTTTTTAGTTTTGTTTTTAAAAAACATTTGTGACAAAATCCTTTTGTACCTATTAATAAATAGCAAAGAAGCCCCTCCAAAATTGTTTATCTCTTCTGACAAAAATCAATTACTTATAGCATGCAAATGAGCAGTATTTGTAAAATGAAGTATTCATCGAGTATGCTCCAAAGAGCGTTGTTTTTCTATTTGTACTGTTCAATTATATTTTGTTTTTAATTGCCAGATTCCCTTAGCCAAAACAACCTTTTGAAAAAGTTTAATAGACCCAAGACTGACAAATATGAAAAACCTGAAAAGCTACTTAAATAAGTAATAATAATAATAATAAAAAGAAATAATGAGAAGCTACCTAAAGAATTGTGAATAGGATAAAACACCTGTGAATTAGGAAAATCTCCTGTGAAAATACCTATATAAATGCATGGAAAATTCTACAAGTCCTTTAGACAAATTACATATCAGTATAAGAGAAAGAGACTGGTGAATAAAAAGACCAATTAACTGGGGGAGAAAAATATGGAGTGAACGATTAAGTAAATGACATTTTATATCAGCCATGAGAGCGTTCCACCTAATTCTACAGAATCCATGGCTGCAGTGGAAGCACTTTATGCAAAAGAGATTGCGGGAAAAGGCAGGGTTGCCGACCTGTCTCAGACATGTGAATGTGCTCACAAGTGTTATTTTTATTTGCTGGGCTATTCCAACTTCATATTGCAAAGCAAATATAACCATCCTTGGACCGATGAGACCCAAAAGGTTGAAACCGCTGTCTTTGAGTAGGTTTTACTAGCTACAGTATGCACTTCTATATCCCAGGATATGCTGAAAAGATGTGTAATACAGCATGCCTATGCTTATAGGGATCCATGTTAAAATGGACATGAAGTAAAAGGTGACACTGAGTACTCATTTGCATGTCATTTCCCAGAATCCCTGGCTGCAGTGGAAGCACCGTATGCTAGGAGATAGTGATGAAAAGCAGGGTTGCAGACCAGTCTGAGACACGTGAATGTGCTCATTAGTGATATTTTTATTTGCGTCTTCAAATGGAGAAATATCACCAGTAATCACTGTTTTATTTCACTGTTAAATCACAATTTGTATAACTCCATTACATTTCTGCTTTATTTGCATTTTTTAGGGCTGACAATCATATGCTTATTTAATTAGGCAAAAAGTGTAAAGAAATTTCTGCGGAAGAGCTTCAACATTGTTTTGGGTTGTCAAAGCTGAATTATTGGAGTTTATTAAATCAGGCTCTATGAGGGTTATTCTCAGGGAACTTCCCTTATACAGTAATTTACAGTGACAAAGATATGTAAGTTTAGACACACTGATATTATTAAAAATAAGAAACTCACCTTTAATTGCTCAAACCATAAAAAAATATGTTTTATGCATTTGAACAACAAAATCTAAGTTTCTATCATTGTCAATTGGAGCAAAAGAAGAAAATGTACTACTTGGCATAACAATACTTAATTGGTACCCAACATATTTTTTCCTGTCTCATACAAAAAATATATATTTTTTGACAGATAACTAAAAGGGGTCTATTCACAGTCATTAATATTTTACAACAATTTTACCATATTTACACATCCTCAACTATGAATGTGATAGACATTGTAGTTAGGTGACTCAAGTATTGCAGATGTTTGGAAAATATAATGTATATTGTGTACTGTTTTGCTTGATTAAGAGACCACTTTGTTTTTGGCCAGAGTTTTTGAGAAGAAGAAGCAATGCATTTTCTGTCATAAGCTCTGTAACCAACATCCAGGTTTGTCAGTGGTCTCCAAAGGGTGGTAAGAGGACCGGCGCTCGTTCGTCACTGAATCGACCAGTTCCTGGAGGATCCTGACCTCACTTGCACTCCCCTCCTGGGCCAATTCCTCCTCCTCCCCTGCCCTGCCTGTTTCCCCCCGTCAGTGCCAGAAGTAACTTTTGCCCATGTGGAAAGCTGAGCTCTCCAACATTGCAGCTCCCAATGCGGCCGAGACCAAGTTGAGCAGGCCTTCCCCACCCCCAAGGTAAAATTGTTAGTGTGTATCTGGGGGGTAGGGTTGAGTGTGAGTGTGTGTGAGGGGTAAATTAGTATGTGCGTATGGGGGGATTGAGTGAGAGGCAGAGGATTGAGTGGGAGGGAGGGGGATTGAATGAGGAGTGGGTCTTGAGTTAGAGAGGGACTTCAGTTTGAGAAGTGAGGATTGATTATGAGGAGGGGGGTTGAGTTAGTGGGAGGAGGATTGAGTGAATATTAAACTTTCTTTTTTCGACTGTGATTTTTAAAATTAATTTATGTTTAAAATCTCAACCCCGTCTTATTGACTATTAACTGGTCCTCCAATTTAATTTAGTTTTTTTGCCTTTCCTCTTAAGGCAAAAGGTTGGAAGCCGTTGCAGTATGTCTTTTTTCTTTTAGAATTGTGTGAATTTAGCCTGCATTATTCTTAATTTCTTTTGGTGGAATGGTCTTTTAATATTTTAATCATCTCTTTCCTAATGTTATTAGTATAATTGTTTAAACCCATGTTAAGTTGTACAGCTGTAGGCAGACTTAACTTCCCATCTGTGGGAGAAAGTGAGAGGAGCGTGACCATGATTCCTCCCGGGATCTGGGTTTTAACGCTGCAGGGGGTCTGGACAGGAATCACGGACCCTCTGCAGCGTGTCCATTGCTTATGCTTTTTCTGGAGTCATATAATTTTGCTTTTAAAGCAGCGGCTCCAAAGACAGTAAGTCTGGCTACATCTGTGGATCACAAATTGTAATTGGTTTGCCTAGGCTTCATTCAATTTTACAAATTTAGCAATCAATCAGCTACTCTCAAAGACAAAATCATTTGCAATATGTTCTTGGAGAATACTGATGCAGTTGTTAGTATTATTCATTACTACTGCAGTCAGAAATTCAGGAACATACCAAGCGGAAATTATATATTTCTGTGCATTTTAGATGGTAGCAGTTTGTGAATGCTAGACGGCATGCAAATAATACAAATTGTTGAAGATGGTCCTCAACAACCCCCAACACGTCGGGTTTTAAGGATATCCCTGCTTTAGCACAGGTGGCCAAATCAGTGCCCATTCATTTTGTTTGAGTCACCTGAGCTGATGCAGGGATCATTTTAAAAATGTTATCTATTGGTAATCCAGTCCTTGAGGACTGGAGTTATTAACTACTGCAATATACGGTAAATACTAAAGAATAGCTTACAATATTTTGATTATGTAAGAGCACTAAGGCATGCTCTTACATGCATGCATGCATGCACCAATTGGGTCAGATCATGTACTGTATGTTGCATCTGAAAATCCTTAATGGGATTCCATGTTTCATCGGATTTCCAGGCTTAAAAAGAGCAGACAGGAGAATATGGGTCTCCTAAAACACAACAGTATGAATCAAAGTACTAAATCTGCAACCTACAGTATTTAATTCAAATGATATAATGTACAGTTTGTTAGTCAAAGTCTCTACAAGCGCTTGAAAAAAAATAACTTGTATGGACTTTAATCAGGCTATATAAGTTTCATATCTTGCAGTCAGGTTGCTTCCTGTGAACAATGGGCTACATAACAAAGATTAGCATCTTCATTTCAGCTGATGCCCCCCATTTTACCTCCAGGGCCCCTATACAATGTGATGTAAAGCCATCCTTTCCATGTTGTTCTATACAGACAGTACAGTCCAGGGTCAGAGAGGCATGTCGGGGAACTGGGGAAATCCCTGGTGGGGCCACAGCCCCAGCCTACATACAAAACTTCCTTGTTGGGCCCTAGGTCAAATGAACCCTATCACTCCCATACAATGCACTGAAGTCACTCCTGCCAGTGAATGGGTTAATATAGAAGTTAATAAACAAATGGAGATACATCCTCCTTGGAGAGAGGAATAACAAATTATATATTATTTTCAGTGAAATATATAGAAGTTTTTTTTTAACTTCATTGGGACAAAGTGTTAGGAATGTTTTTAACTTGCATTAACATCACCATTAGTTTTCACTGGCAATGCTAGATAAAGTTTAGTGAATAGCTTGTGAATAAGTAATTTGGAGTTAATGAGTCATTTGCATGCTTATTTGCATACACCGCTTTAAAATATCACCAACATATTGAGGCAATAAAATGCCTATTATCTCTGATTTATCGCTAGCTATATGGACTTAATACTGTAGGTCTGACATTTATCGACCTATAGTCCAGGGGTGGCAAACTGGGGGGCACAAGATTCTCTGTGGGGGTGGGGTGCACGCGGGGTTTACAGAGTTTAAATTAAATGCCGGGGGAATGGTGAAGGCCTCTGTAATCTTCACTTACCTTGGATTAGACGGCTTCTGGAGATGGCAACACGACGTCAAATGATGCCGCGGGTCACATCAGAATGCCAGAGCCAAGGTAAGTAGGGGGGCGTGAGGAAGGGGAGAGAGTCGACAGGGGGGTGCAGAAATGATTGTGTATCCCTGATCCTGACCATAGTTCCCTGTAGGTACATAGGGACTGTGTATCAGAAATTCTAAAGTGCAAAAACTGGAGAAAAACAAGTACAAAAAACAGCACTGTAAATAACAAAGAATAGGAATCCATTGAAAACAATGGGTTATTTTACTTTAATAAATCTAGTGCAAATATGTTGTGCTGGTTTTGTCCCAGTTTTGTAAATAACCCCCTAATTTCAATTCATACAGTATATCATAGAAAAAATACAATTGCTTTGCATGAGATATTTTGTTTTTACTCATACAGTAGTAGATGGGGCTTAGGTTAGTTCTAGTTTTGTAGAAATTGTGCATCCTGAAATCCTTTCTACCAAGCTATGTTCCAATTATTTTGGCATGTTTTGTAGTACATTCTTACCTACATATACAGTATATGTATATACATTATGAGGTTTTACTGAAAAGGAAATGTCTGTGTTTACATACAGTAAGTCCCGTTTTACCGTTAGTTTTTACTACTATACTAATAGTAGTAAATCATATTTAGTAGTAGTACTAATATTTAGTACTGTACTACTATGACAGAAATGGGAAAACAAGAACAAAATTAACTATGTTTATATTTTGTCATTTTTATTGATGCTGTAACTTTAACTCTTAGAGACATACTTGACATACTTGAAATACCTGGAATATGTTACTAAATGTTTCATTTTCTTTAAAGATGATAACAACACATCTTCAAAAGTATAACAAAACTTTTAGAGTACCTCACTGTATATAAAAAATCATATGGAAAAAAAAAAAATATATATATAATATATATAAATATTATGTGCTCAAATACTTTGCCCCATACAGAAGCAACAGATGTTATTATCTGTCTTAATGGGGAACAATGCAAATAATGATGGGGTAAACGTTATATGTATTAAAATTTGCGATCACATTGTTGTAGCGTTAACGAAGTGCATCACATTAACTGGATAAATAATGTCTGCTACATCTGGATGTTTCTCCCACTCTTTAATGTCATGCTATAGGCTTAATCACTTTTCATATCCTGTATATCAAACTCTTTTTTCTTGTCAATATTCATTAAGAACCTGCTCTTCCCAGAAATAGGGAAACAGTGCGACATGAAAGGGAGTGATGATACTGTAGCAACATTGGAGGAGAGAGAGGGATAATATGAGAAGCCATTACTAAGCAGTTCCTGCTACTAAACTGATACTTGGCTACTCAGAGACACTGATACATAATAGCTATCAGTGCTGACAAATAACAACTTAATCAGCATACTGTATATTGAATGCTCGATAGAGACATACCTACTATCTTCCCCGCAATAGAGGATTATTAATATATATGATTTCAAGCCATTAAACCCTATACTGGCCTATATGCTAAAATATACTGACTAGGCAGACTATACAATGGTTCTATATTGACCACTGTTAAATCAAATAAGCTAATATAGTTTAATAAAAATTACTGCAAGCAAGTATTAAATATATAAATCATTCTTGCTGGAAAATTTAAGAACCATATATTTACTGTACATACTGCTGCTCCTGTCTACTAATCCAGCAAATTTTATACTAGGTTCAGTAACTCGGGGGGACAACGATCTGTGCCCATTACAGCTCAAATTCTTAAAAGGAATTTACCCGTTTTTTGTTTTTAATGAAGTATCTACTAAGATATTTAAATGCACCGTAAAATAAAAACTGGAGATTTTTTTACTTTACACTTTCTCTCTCTTTTATTTTTTAAAGATTCCCTTTTCAATGGCCTTGGAATTGGTGCCGTCATTGGTTTAGCAGTAGCTGCTCTTCTACTTGTTCTTGTTGTGACAGATGTCAGTTGCTTCTTTGTCAGACAATGTGGCTTGCTCATGTGCATAACCAGAAGAATTTGTGGGAAGAAAAGTGGCTCCAGTGGAAAAAGTAAAGACTTGGAAGAAGGGAAAGCTGCATACTTGTGAGTAAAATGAGTTGTGAAATTATTTCACCTGATTTTGATATCATTTTGTTGTCATGTTAAATTAGTATAACTACAGTACTTGAAACAATCAGAATGTGCTTATAAAAGTGTGCTATGTATATGTGATATATATTACTTACTAGATTGGCTGTATCTCTTATGAAAAACCACTTATGGGGATAATTCTACAGTATGTCCACAAGGCAGCAGTTTGGGCTCTTTTTCAGATGAAAATCCCCATTAAAGTCAGTCCAGACAGTTCCGTGGATATAGAAAAAGGACGTATGACTCAAAACAAATTTGTCAGTGCTATGTATTTGCAATAAAAAAAAAACTTTTTTTTGTAAAATATTGCAAAAAGAAAATTTGTAAAGATAAGCAGGTTCAATTCTCTCACTCTAGTTTGCATATGTGTTCATGTACTTTTTTTACACCTACACAAATAAAAAATGATTCTTATTGTACATTTTTTATCAATGTGCTAATTTTGTTTAAACACGTGTGTCTTAATTGCATGAAAGCTTGTGAGGTCAGGAGGTCATTCCTCATGACATATTAGTAAACAATGTTGTTACTCTGATCCTTCATTTTATAATATAATTACAGTTTCTTAATATACTAATTGGGAATACGTTGCACTTAATTTCTTGTTCAAACAGTAAATGTGATGAATCATGATTATACACCAAAGAACTATAGTGCAACTGTCTGAAAACTTGATACAGGACAAGATAAATCATGTCTCAGCAGTAGATGTGTGTATTATATTTGCCGACATTCGACTTTGTCGTGAATATGGTGTTCATTTGCAAACACGATTATTCATAGCTCAATTTGAGAAAAGGGACATTAACCTTCCTTGGGAGGTAGATTATTCTTAAAGTCCCAAGTTCAACACCTGGAGAGAGATCTGTGCACAAACAATTAGTACCCCTGTGATACCTGGGAAATATGCTAATAGGAGGCATTATCCATATACAGTGCTCTCTCTCTCTCTGTCTCACCCTCTCACCTCTTTTTATTCCTCCAGCTTAAAACATTTTGTTCTTTTTTGTGGGATAATATGGCTTTTTCTATTCAGTCTGGATTAAAAACATTTATAATAATAGGTACAGTATTTATATGATTCATGATTCTCCTTTTGACACGTCTGTGACCCAGAGCATTCTCTTGTGCATATATAGATGTAATGGTTGCTATTGCACTTGTTAATGTATTAGGAGATCATGGATAACACAATTTTCTGCTTGACTTTTGGCACATTATCCATTTCCTATATGAATGCATTATTGGCTGTAATAATGGCTGGTTTGTGTGTACATATATTAAGATATGTAATTCAGCTGTTGAAAGTTATGCACAAATGAAGAAAAAAAACTTGACCTTGCAGGCACTAGAGGCACTCTTCCCCTACAGTGTGTTGAATGAAATAAACACATAACGCTTTCTTTGTGGAAACAAGAGCCACAGCTTTATTAAACTATATCAAAAGCCAGATAACCTTGCTATACTGCCCATGAGTGATTTTAAGTCCATTGCTATGCCTCAGTTTGTGATCTCCATTGTTGCTGTCACTAGCAGATGTATTATTGATAATGGAGAACACTCCCCAAATGTAGCCCCAAAAGGGGAATGACCAATTGTATGCCAATCCCTACAATTCAACTCACCACAAAATTGGCACTGCTAAGCCAATTGTAGTTCAGGAAAGGGCATTAACCCTTTTAACTGGCCTTGCTCCCCCACCAAATTAAATACATTCACTTTTTAATCAAGCACCACCAATGCTTGCAAGTGAGTATTTAGTTTTAAGCTAGATAGGCCTACTTCACTCTATTTGTTCCAAACCTTACAGTGATACGTTTGCACTTCACTCAGTGATATACCCTACCAATGCTCTAACACTTTATCCACGGCCTTGTTTTACTTTCACCCATAATACTATCACTATTGGGTAACGAGCATCCACAGTGATAATGAGGAATCACTTTAGGCCAAACTATAAAATTAAATATAGGTGATTTAGATTCTCGCAGCAAAAAGCTACATAATATATCACCACTGTACACTGTTATTTTTAATGTGGTGCAATCATATTAGGAGGATCACGACCCACCTAAGCCTTAAGATCTATGAATGAATAATAGCTTAACCCCAAACCACTGACCTGCAGAACTATAAGTTCATCGGAGTGAAAGAAGATCCGGTATCACAAAATGGAAAAACTAAACTCCTAGAATTATTATAATTATGAAATAATTTGACAGGCCAATGCTAACTTTTTTAGGAACACTTACAGATTGTGTACTGTAAGCTGCTTACGAAATCAGCACGTTCGAAGGAAGCACAATACTATCATATGGCCCTTCAAACTATATATTGCAAAGGAATTCTGAAGCACTGCACCACTGTTATGAAACAGACTAACACACTGAACGAAAACTGCATAGGTTATGGCAAGCCCCTACAAACAAAATAGCTTGTATCACACAACCCAGCATAATAAGCAGCTGAAATTCCAAAGCAGAAATGAACACTGGAATAACAGTGGGTAAAGCAAGATCCAACTATTGTCATAAAATATAAAAAATGAAATAATTCTTGATAAATGGAAGAGAGAAGAAAATTGGAAACCAAACTTGGCATAATAGGACACAAAGCCCACATATTTATAAGATGAACCTCACATTGACAATGGGAGAATAAAAAATCTCCTTGATTCCATCTGAATGCCATCATGAGATGTTTAGCAGTGTGTATTGTACTATCATTGTGGTTCCACCAGTTTTGACACTGTTTGCCACCCCCAAACCCTTTACACATCCTAATTAACGTCAAATTATTACTGTAAGGGAATTATTACTGTAATTACTGTAACCTTTATAACCTTCTTGGTACTTCTCAAAATTGGGGATTATTAAAGCCAGTGTCTTAAAGATACATGCAAATGATGCATGTCTGAGATAGGATTCATATTCCTACCTTGCTTTTCATCACCTACCAAAAAAACCTTGACCTTTAGAAATGTGATATACTTTCTGAACTCCGCCTATCATATCTCTGCCACAATGGTGCATTCCCCTAAAAGTGTAATTACGTTGGTTCTTAGCAGAGCTTTCTGGTTAAAGTCAAAGGGAATTGCAGCAGTCTGTAGGACTACCAGCAAGAAAGCTAGCTATGATTGCTAAAAGCCTGCATACAGTATCTCTCTGCTGCCTGCACTAGTCTGGAGAATACACTGACCTCATATCATGCATCTTTAATTAGGTGCACTATCACTCCGAAGCTCCCTTTGATGCCAATGGGAGTTTCCATGTGATAGTGCCCGGATCCACTCCGTCAGTTTAATGAATAACCCCCTTAGACTCTGATAACTCTAGATTTATTCATCACAAAATTCCCCTTTAAACAACATGAACCAATCTTTTACAAGGCTACTTACACAAAACAATGGCAAATTCTAAAGTTTTGCAGGGAATGCAGCTTTATATGCGTTCACACTTCTCATCAACCTCGATACTTTACATGTTCCTGTGCACCATAATGGTGTTTCACCCTCAACCGACTGTCTGCTATCAATGTGAAACCACCCTAATCCCAAAGTCAGAGTTTGCTAGTCCTATTTTCTTTTCATTTATTTATGGGACTATGTACCCTATATTCTAAATAGATAACCCTTGCTAGGGCACACTGGAGATGCTTTTGTGCTGCAGGACTGGTGCATCTGATGCATGTATAGTGTGGTATATATCCCCTTACCTCACAGAATTAGTACATTAGTGACGGGATGCCACCAGACCCTAGGCTACTTCAGAGACATTAAGGGAGACACTCCTGCTGGAGGTTCCTCGCGGCGGATACGATAGTAAGGAGAGTGGATTTTGCAGACCCTGCGCCGTGGGATCACGTTGTGGCCCTGCAGATCCAGCATCTCCAATATACCCTGGTCTGGCCTGAGACCAGGAGAGGTACCAATGTGCACCAATGACCATACATAGGGGTAGCGCTACTCCACACACTTTGGACGGGTCTTGTTCTGTGAACACCATGGTGGTTAGGTGCTCAGGGCACCCTCAGTACTTTGGGGAAACTCCACCTGGGTAGTGAATACTGTGTGGGTATTGTGTTGGGGTACATGGTATTGTATTGTGTTGATATATGTGCATGTATTAGTAAATCAGTTATATTTATACATGTGTGTATTCTTACTGTATTTAGTTTCCTGTGAGGGGTTATCCCTCTACATTGGGATCCCTTCCAGATAGAGGCGCTGTACCCAGAAAGAAAGAGATCACCCCAAACTCACAGTCACGGAGGATTAGGCCTCCTGTAAGCAAAACAGGTAATCAGCACGTGTAGTTCCCATAGTCATAGGTAAAGGGGGCTACATGTACATGAAGTTATTATCATGCAACAAGTTAAAAGGATTTTATAGTTCAAGGGATTCTCTCTGACAAGAAATGAGAGTTGGTGCACATGCACCACAAAAAAATAGAGGAAAAATATTACTGGAACCTTCTGTGTGGACCTTATGCAACCCAGTTGCTCTTTGTACTTTGTGGCATCCATGAGGAGCAAAAGCATATTCGGACTTCATTGGAAGGCTAAAGGTAAGAGGCCTTTCACATGTAACAACCCACTTATAAGGTCTTACCTGAGGACCCTTCCTCAATAGAATTTAACCATTAACCTCCCTTGAGAACTAGTAGAGGGATGGGGCAGGGCGCCTAGTCATTTGGCACCATTCTTGGTGCAGGCGCTGTCTTTACAAATGAACCCTGTGAAAAAAAGAGTTACATTGTTAGGTTCCTAATAACATTTGTGTACAGTACTTGTTATCTCATGGTAGAGTTTCACAGTGAAACTGAAATTAATGCATTCTCAGTTAAGATCATTTGTTTAATCAAAGTATCAGCAGGTAAATAGTGGCTTTCAAATTATTTCGAGTTATTATAGGGACATTATTTAATTGGATTAAACATGTGCCCATATTTACTCACTACGGGAGGCATCATTTTAAACTAAATTCAAAATAAAATGTGCAGCAGAAAAAATGTTTTTTTGTAATGAGCCTGTGATCACTGCAAGTTTGTTAGATTTTTTTCTTCTTGCTTTTAATTGAAAATATTGTTACCATTTGTTACCGAGTAGAACATTGGTTGTGTGTCTGCCTAGTTTAGTCTTTGATGCATGTTTCATTTACTGTATGTTACTAATTATCAATGTTTGTATTCAAACATACAGTATAATAGAGTGGATATTTTTCACATTTTTGGAGTAAGAGTTTAGTTCAATGGCTTCATATTTTGTAACTGTCCCAAATCCCTAAATCATTTTTTAATTTAGAACTAGTGTATGACTAATCTATATTAAACTACTACAAAATGTATTAAACTAGTGATGGGTGATTTCTGTGGTGCAAAATGTAAGCCTCCATGAACTCCCATGGTTCGGTTTGCTCTGAAAGGCAGTTTGACTCTGTGCGCCTTTGGCCACACCTGAAGTGTAAACGATGCTCAGGCTTATGAGGAAATACCATTGGAACAAGCATTCTTGCTGTATATCCTTTCTTTAGAGAGGAACAACTGTTCCAATGTCAATGCTCTACAGTGTACAAGTCTTGATCCATAGTTTGATTTCTATATATGGAACATATAACAGTTGTTTTGTTGGTAGAAACAGTATATTCAGACACGTAAATAAAGTTATGGTAGAAAGTCATATTTTTACTCCAAATAGAAAGAGAACAGCCTTATAATAGTACCATGAGGGGATGTCTTTGAAGCCACAAAAGTGGTAAACCCAGTCGCCATGGCCCGTCACAAGCCCGTCACGATTTGAAGTTAATGCCTTCTGAAGCTATACTGTAAAACGATCTCGGTACATCCTTAAATATCAATAATGCAATCATATTGAGAGGTACTCACAATCGTGTTGTTTGTGGGTCCGATGTTGGCATGCTCCCAACAATTGAGATCCAGTATCTGTAGGGATAGGGGAAGGAATAGGCGGTGCACTGCCTTAAAAAACAATGGAGGCTGAATTGCTCAAAATTAAAAAAAACTATTAATTGAATCATCAGCAATATACCAAAAAAGAAATATCAGCAGAGAAAGCTCTGTTGCGTTGTGCGCATTCTTGCACTTTGACAAAGTGCACGCATGCGAGAAACGCAACCAAAGCTTTTCTGCCGTTCTTTGCTTTTTTTTAGTATGTTGCTGATGATTCAATAAATAGTTTTTTTTATTTTCAGCGATCTAGCCTCTTTCGATTTTTGAGGCAGTGCCCCGCCTATTCCCTCTCTTTAGATCATGTGCTTCTTTTTTCTGCTTGGAAGGGAAAAAAAATGCCTTGTCATAGGAGATTCTTCACTGGTAGGGAAATAAGCAGGATAGATCCTCTTGCATGCACCCAGTTACCTGGACCTGTGCCTCTATGTGGATAGAACCAATAAGTTCCTACAGTACGAGTGACAAATAGATAAATTAAACAGCAATAACAACAATTTTAATAATATCTTCAATTAAAATAAATCGGGACGATCAAATGTACACATTCCATGTAGTAGTTATTTACAATGTATGTACACTCAATAATAGTGATAGTATCACTAAGTATACTGTACAGTACAGTAGGTCAGTGTGAAACTGCTGCTAAGCGGAATAAGGCTGCAGTATACTGTACTATAAAGCAGTAGAGTGGTGTACCTATGCCTTATATACATGGTAAGGATAGTAGGGGAAGGGGGTCAGCACAGACTTCCACCTGACCAATGGGCTGCTCAACTGGCCCCGTGAATTAGTAGCACATGCTGTAAGCAAGGTACCAAAATATCTCGGGGGTCGGGGCAGTGTGTACCTTGGTGGCTAATTGAAGGAGATATAACAGGATGGATTGATCCCTATGATCTCTGCAACTGTGCAATTTTTAAATAGACCTATAACCCTGGCAGTGTATCTGCTATGTTGGTCATCTGCGATGTGTTGCCTATCTGCCTAGTTAAAAATATCTGCCTAGTTAAAAAGCTGTTTCACATTTTAATCTGGTCTGTAACTGTTACATATGCCTATAACATATATAATCTCTTACTGCACATGCATTGTCTTGTATATAATGTAGAACCCTGGTCACTTAATATAACTATGGATTTTTAACCATGAATTTGTCATCATAACTCTGTGCCCAGGACATACTTGAAAATGAGAGATAACTCTCAATGTATTACTTCCTGGTAAAACATTTGATAAATAAATAAATAGTTGTGCGTTTCTCCAAACAGATCAGCAGATTGCAGTGATATGCTTGCATAGGAAGAATGCAGGCTGTAAAGACTCTTGTCAGGAGTCACAGACCGGATAATAATTAAGAGTTAGCTAGCCCTACATACATAACCCTACAATGAGAGGTGGGTATAGCTGCCCCAAGGTACTGTTGTGACACTGAAGAGAGTATCAGCTGTTAACTTTCAATAGCTCCAATGGTTGCCGAGGGTCTGCATTGAGACCTCCGTTCAGCTATAATGTTCGTGCAGAGAAGGTGCATGTAGTGTACGTTGGTAATGAGAAAGCTACATGCGAAACGTACATCAAGTTAAGTGGACATCATTGATGCATTAGCAGTGTGCACTCCATGCACCGTGTCTGCATGGACAGTATCGCTGAACGGAGATGGGTATTGGGTTCAGAGCTTGCAAGGATTATGTGTTTGTAGAATAGCAACTGGTGACAGTTGTTTGGAGGTCTGTGACCCCTCTTCCTTGGGTTTAAGCATGCCCTTCCCACATTTTTTTAAGTAGCATGTTTTTTCTTGCACCTGTGGAAGATTGATCTATTAAGACACGTCTCCTTCCATTATAGAGTTAAATGAGAATTTTCACATACTGTACAGATACAGCGGCCATTATCCGACCATTTACTAGGTTGAACAGTGTGTGGTGGTCCGAGAGGGTCCGCTGCAGACTTAATGGCCCATCGTTCCTGCTGTGTGAATCTAACCGGGATTTCTAACTGGCAACAGTTGTTTCGAAGTAGATGGCCCATCCTCCAGAGCTCATCCCTCCCCACCTTTTTAACTTGGGAGGTTTTTTTAATTTTGCTGTATGGACAGGATCTAGTATGGTCGTTTTCCCTCACATAGAGGTAAAAGGGAAGGTTCACAGTGTAGTGTTAGGACCTGCAATTTTGGTTATACCTTGACGTTGGTATGCAGGCTTATGACACTTTGGCCAAAGTGTTTAACTAAATAACCAATTAAATATTAATATTGAAGTATTTAACTTTATACTTTTTTACCATACTGTATATGTTTTGTCAATTGGATGTAGCATTGGGCTCCCATGTCTTTCGTTGAATCCTACCGGGGCCTACCTGTAAGAGACGCGCAGTAAGAGATTGTCTGAATCAGTTATTCTACCTGCATGCCTCTAACAGGCAATTGCGGGGCTTTTATTTCATTTTAACTTTACATGTTTGTAATGTAACATTACAGTAATGTAGCAGGTGTTCCCGCGGGTCTCAAGGTGGTTCCCATCGGTGTCCGGGGCCCCAAAGGGGTCCTCAGATGGTCTCCATGGGTGTCCAGGGGCCCAATGTGGGTCCTCGGGTGGTTCTCAGGGGTGTCCGTGGGCTTTCAGGTGGTCCCTGTGGCCTGCGTATCAATCCTGTGCATAAAAAAAATACCATACATTCAAATAAATACACCCTCTCCTTCCCCAATACATACAGTACTGTAATGGGCAAAATGACTATTATCCAGATATGGATAATAGTGCATTTGTCCATTTAAAATAAAACATAAATCAGCAGGATAAAGTAAATTAAACTGGCACTTACCCCTGCCAGGATGAAGGCTGTCCTTATCCTCATCACAATCCCTGTCCTCCATGGGCAGCAACAGCACAATAAAAAAAAATACAATCTAATGGCCCCTAACCCCTTAATCACCGGTTAGTTACCAATATAGTAATTCAGGGGTTAACCCACCCTCCTCCGCAACCCAACCACCCTACTCAGTGATACCACCCCCGCTACCCATTAATGGCACAGTGTTAAAGCATGCATATATAATATGTGCATGCTTTAACACTATAGCAATACATAGGAAAGCTAAAAAATAAAAAAAAGGCCCAAATGAAACACGGTATTACATTTAAAATAAAAACCCTAAGTTGACAAAAAATAAATAAAAACCCATTACAAATGCCAAAAAAGAATTTATTGGCACAGTGATACACCCATGCCCTATGGCATGAGCTGCCACTATGCCAAGCAATATACAACCTGCCAATCATCAAAAGAAGCCTCAAATTAAAAACACATTCAATTTTAATCTTAAAAATGCTAAAAACACAATTGATTGGCACGGTGACACACCGAGCTGCCACCATGCCGGGCAATATACAACCACACCCATGTCCTGTGAGCATAAACTGCAACTATGTAAGGCAATATGCAACCTGCAAAAAAAAAATACAGTACAGTACATGCATCAAATAAAAAACATATTGCATTGTCAGCCATAACACGAAAAAAGCCAATAAACCAAATGATTGGCATAGTACCACACCAGCTCTGTCACTATGCCAGTCAATGGGCAACCTGTAAAAAAATACATGCATCAAATTAAAGACATTTACATTGGCATACAAGAGCTTCCTAGTTTGCCGAGATTCGAAGGGTGAAGACTAAAGGTAAGGAAAATATTGAATGTATGTAAATGTCTTTTTTCAGGTTTTTTTATTGTATTTATTTAGCTTTGTTTTTCATTGCCCATTGACTGCTAATGTATTAATCTGTGCCCCTTTAGGGTACAGATGAATATAGTGACAGGCAATGCATATTTTGGCAAATGCTTGTTTTGTATTGATTGGTATTTTTTCTATTTCTGTTTATTGTGTTGATTAAATTGTTTGTAATTTAGATGGCTTGATTTTAGTACATTTGTGGATTGGCTAGCGGTTTTATTTCTTGATTTGTTTGGTTAGTTAGGTGTTTCTTTAATTGTATTGTATTATTTTGGTATAATATAATTTTTATTCTTTAGTGGTTTTGGTGTTAGAATAATTTTATTGGTGTGTATTTGAGGCTCTTTAGTTTTATTATTGTTGTGGTGTTTAGGTGCTTGTTTATTTCTGTAATTGTTGTGCAATTAAAGTTTAATAGGTTGGCTTATCTTGCCCATATTATATGGGTATAATATACCACTGTGCCAATCAATGGGTAGAGGGTGGTAATAATGGCCCTTGGATGGGTGGTTAGGCCTCCAGGGTGGGTAGCGGGGTACGGGGGTTAACCTCTTAATTACTATAGTGTTATTAATTGCTAAACTGATTAAGGAATTAGGACGATTAGATTGTATTTTTTCATGAACACTTGCTGCCCATGGAGGACATGAACCTGCAGTATGCTGATGAGGATGCCCTTCATGATGGCAGGGGTAAGTAGAAAGTTTTATTTACTTTATTTATGCTCTCTGGCTAATGTTTGATTTTAGAATCCACATTCTCCATATCTTTATAATAATAATTTTGCCCATTACTGTACTGTATGTGTTGGGGGGGATTGTTGGGGGTAGAGGAGGTGGGTAGTAGGGTTGTTGTGTCTATTTTTGTTTATTGTTGGTAGAGGGATTGGGTGAAGGGGGTAGTAGTGCCAAGGATAGATGTTTATACCTACAAGTGGCACCAGGAGGGGTTAACCTTTCATTACATTAGCGGTATAAACCCGCAACCCCAACGCAATGCCTAAACACCCACCAAGGACCAAATACCACCTTCACCCACCCCGATACCCACAATAAACCGGGCACTGGTAGTTAACCTCTTCATTGCCTAAGTGGCTAGCCACTAATGTAATTAAGCTGTTTTAATATAAATGTTAATACTAGTATGCGTGAGCAGAGGATCTCCTGAGCAGAACCGCATTGATCTGGGGACCCCATGCTTCCCGAGATACAGGCCCTGTTATGGGATGCCGGTATTTCCTATGCATTTAAATTCCATGGTCACGTAATGCATAGGAGATACCGGCACCCCATAACAGGGCCTGTAAAGCGGAAAGCCGGGGGTCCCCGGACCTGACGCGTCTGCTCTGGAGGCCCCCTGCTCACATACACTAGTATAAAAAAATTATTGGAAGCCTGCAATCGCTAGTGAGATATGCACAGGGCCAGATCTCTGCAGATCGCTGGGTGACCCCTTTTGAGAGAGGCGAACATCATGTCTCTAACTCCTCCCCAGTTTGGGGCATTTTGCTATAGCAGGTATTTGAGGCTTTCTACATACCGTAGTAGCAACTCTGAAATAACTGGTGGCATAACAGAACCAGCGAGTTGCTTTATGAAGGCTGTGGTGGTGAAGGGGTTAACCAGGCCAATAATAAAGGTCTTATACCCAGCTGGTTACCCCTAAACCTTGTTGGGGATGAAGGGGTTCATTGTTGGTCACCACAATGCCATGTTTCCCCTATACATCTCATGTAATGTCCCTGTTTTGCAGCTCAGAAACTAGCTGCAGTCCTATGAATGTATGTTGAATGTGCAAACTGTATTCACAACACAAGAGGGAGCGTCTAGCTCTGAGCTAAGCATTAATTGAATAAGTGCATCTGTGGTAAGCGGCTCCATTGAAGCTCTGTATCACTTCCTAAACCGCAAAACCCTCCGGGGAAGTCTTAACCACAAACTCAAGTGGATAAGTGGTTTGCGGTCTATTTGAAGTGGCAGAATTCAACAATGTATCCTGCGGTCGCGTTAACCAATTAAGGTCAAGTTTTGGAGTGTTTCTGCGGTTACCAATTCTGGCAAGCAGTGATACATTGTATGCCATAGCTCAAACCGCAAACCACATCACAGAGCCTATTCAATAAAGTATCTAACTTTTGTTAGGAAGGAGCTAGCACTCTAATTTTTGGAATACAGATAGTTGAGAATGTAACATTCACATACATATTGTTTTTATAGCACCCACACATACAGAAAGTACATATAAAAAGAAACTTTATTTCAGGTATGTTTTAAAATGTAAAGGCAGGAACCCTTTCCTGCCAGTCCGGCAATGAATCCATTAGCATGTCAATGGGTTAAGGGTGGATGAGCTGAGGAATTTTTCATCTCCATACTTCAATGGGCACCCTGCTAAGTTGGTGCCCCAGTGTCTAGAGAAGTCCGGAGTTGAAAAGCCTCAGAGACCTTAGGTGTTAGGGCGGCTGGATTATTGCAAAGTACCAGATATCGGTGCGAAGAATGGGCTATCAACACTTGGTAGCCAAACCCCAGACTTACTGTCGCCAGGTAAGGGGTTGGGCCCGGTATGCTAAGCAGCTTAGGTGTCAAGTTAGCGCATGCTCTTAGCAAACCGGGAAGCAACTTCTGCCCTTTTTGTGCGCTACTGGCAAATCTGGGATTGGTGGGAAAAGTTGTTCCCTCGGAGGATTGGCTGGGTATGTTAAAGATAGGACCCTTAACCCTATAAAAATGCCTGCAGCCCAGTCCTAATTCGATCCATCGGAGTTCCATCTAAGACTCGTCCAAGTTACAGCGTCAGCGGTTCCGGAGTGTGAGGAGTTAACAACATCATAACCAAGGATTGTGCCCCTCTTTCAGAATTCGTTTGAGCTAAGGATTCCCGAACAAACCCTGTAAGATTCCTGTAAGATTCAACGAAAAGATTCCTTTCGGCGGAGATACCGGGGTGGCAACTTGCGCCCCTAGCCAAGGATTGTTGCATGGCTCAAATCACGCATCCACGTGCAGGGGTGCCCAGAGACTTTGTTTTCAAGTCATTCGTTCCATGGACATTTTATTTCGTTTCCCCATCCCAGTAAGTCTTTATTAAGTGTAATTTTGAAGAATTGTGTGTTTGTCTGAAAAGGAAATAAATTACCATTTATTTTGCCCGCTTTGTTGTGCTCAATCCAGTATCCCGGTATTAATATGATTATTAGACTTGGTTTCCCGTGACAAAGGCTACTAGCATAGGCCCATAGTGTTAGGATCTGCAAAGGGGACATGCCTTGGTGTGGCTGAAGGCCTATAATGCTTTAGCCAAAGAGTATAACTTACTTATGGGAAGACAGGATTTCACAGTCAGTATATGAAATGATAAAAAAAAACACAATAGTGCTACCAATGTACATAAGGTATGGAGAACTCAAAAATATGTGTAATTTCCACTCACAGATTGACAAAAGGTATAGGGTGTATCAGAGATCCAATCTCTCTCTGATGCAAGCTTATTGTAGCTTGAACTCAGGTCAGTGTATACAAATAGGACAAAAAACTTCCAAATACATTCATGAAATGATAGAGGAAACTCTGATGGCACAGTATGCGTACAAAATAGTACTGTACAAGAAAATAGTAAGAAATACACTCAAATTCCACAAGTATGGTTGGCGCAATGTACGGGGTCTTGTCTTTTCCCTGGTCTCTCTGTGGGTAGTGCGCCTGCTCCCTCAGCGCTGTTCCGCATGATCACGGAAGTGAAGTCTATTCCAGGCAGCAGCAAGGATGGTATGACGCTGTTCGTCTCACAGTCTGGACTTCAGGGAATGTACATGCACAGTAGAACAGGTAGCAAAGGAATTGATTCTACGCGTTTCGCTAATCGCTTCTTCAGGAATCCTATTAGATGGTGTTCTATGCTGATATATATACTCTATCAGTATAATTGAATTAATTCAGTCAATCTTCATTACAATCACTGGTCAGAATTTATGAATGCCACTCCACGCATAGTGAATTTCCCCAAAAATTCCTATATTTTATAGAATATACTGTATACACTTTTTTCTCCAAATATTTGTGGCACTTGCACGTAATGACATTTTATACCATTTAATCAGCTAATACAGAGCGCCCGATTACATCTTTTTCAAATTTCTGTTTGTTCTAGTAATTTGAGACAGCACTATAACTGAAAAATGGATAAACCTACATTATATAATATTTTCACTAAGAGATTGTCAAGAAATGCCAACACTGAACATACACTACCGACACACTTTATTGAAGTGTGGTCGGTACCGCAAGCCGGGAAATCTCCCGGCTTGCTAGTGGCCGCCCCTCGGCGTGCCGCGCGTCATAGACGCGCGGTCACGCGTCATCGGGAGCGTGCGCCCCCTGCACGCGTGTCCAGGGGCTCCCCGAGGGAGCCCTGGTGTCCCGCGATCGCGGGACAGCGGCAGGGGGTTCCGGGGGACCCGGCGGACCCGGCAGCGGTAGGGAGAGCGCCCCGATCGGAGGGCGCTCTTCCGCTGCTTCGGCGTGCGCCCGTCACACTCGGGCGCGCGCCAGGCTACTGCTGCGGCACAGAACGGGCAAATGCTCGAATAAACTGTGCCGCAGCAGTATGCTCTCCAAAGAGACACCAATTGAACTTAATGATAAAGATGTGATAGATTTAGAATTCACCAAATAAGAATTACTCTTATTTAAGGATACTAGAAAATGGTGGGACATGGTTTTGTTGATAAATATTTGGCCAACAAAAGTGTTCTATGAGGATTACGACTGAAAAAAATCATCTTTGATCTTGATGATACTGAATTTATTGAAGCATGGAACAAAATGTTAGACAATTCATCATTTGAATTGATCCGGTTAATCACCATAAAACATAGAAAGAAAATGGACATGATTGATAAAGAAATCAATATAATTAAAGACAAATTTGAACCTTCTGTTGATCACCAGATATTCAAGAATAATGATACCATTTTACAAAAAAGAATTTAAACTTTGGAAAAAGAGGTAGTCTTTAATAAACAAAAAAAGTTTAAATGAGATGAGGAAGATTATATCAAGGGAAACCAAAGGATTTGGAATATAAATAAATCCCCTACCTTTATACAACAAAAGAAAACAAGTGTTGCCAAAGAGCCCATTAAGATACAAGAAAATTAGAAGAGGGGAAGAAATGAAAGCACCAAACACTGATCATTCAGATAATGAGGCGAATCATTCATATTTGAATAGAATTGTAGACAAAAAAACAAGCGGAGAGAGGATCAGATTTATCGTACATCCACAGATGAGAGACAATATTCATCCAATCACTGATAGAGAGAATACTATTTTTTTTAGGGATGAGAGAGTGTTCCCATTCAGGGGAAACAAGGAACAGATACTCTCCATTAAGAGAAATAGAATCTCCGATAGGCCCAAAAAGGAGAAGAACTCAAGATGGAAGCCAAGCAGAAGGAAGAAGACATTAAAACAACATTGCCAAAAAATAAAAATATTTTTAACTTGAGCAAAGTAGTTCTTTCAGAGTTTCAAAATAAAGTATCGAACAAATAGAAGGGGAGGTAGAGTATGTTTATATGTTAAACCGGATCTAAAACCTATTATAAGGGATGATGTCTATGAAGGGAATTATGAAAATGTAGAGACTTTGTGGATAGAATTTGGCAGTGGAGGTAAAAGTATAAAGAAAGTGTTTGTGGGAATATGATATAAACCACCAAATATCTGTGAGATTGAGGAAGCTAAAATACTTTTGCAAATGGAGAAGGCATCAAAACTGGGTCATGTTTGCATAATGGGGGATTTTAATTATCCAGACATAGACTGGGGCAATGAGATTAGCGTTACAACAAAAGGAAACAGGTTTTTGGGGGTGCTTACAGACAATTACATGACCCAAATTATTGATGAACCAACCAGGAGAGGGGCAGTTCTAGATTTGGTCATATCAAACAATGTAGAAGTAATAACAAATATTCAAGTCCTGAAACATTTGGGTAACAGTGATCATAACATGGTCTCATTTGAAATAAATTATGAAAAACAGATTACTTGGGTTCAACAAAGACCTTAAACTTTAGAAAGGCAGATTTTAATAAACGGAGGTCTAATCTAGTAGTAATACAATGGGATGATGTTTTTGCAGGGAAAAATGTAGAAGATAAATGGGCAGTCTTTAAAACATTGTTAGAAAAGCACACTTATCAGTGTATACCCTTGGGTAATAAGTATAAAATAAATAAATCAAAAGCAATGTGGCTAAATAGACAGGTAGGGGAGGAAATGGACAAGAAGAGGAAGGTGTTTAGATTCTTTAAGTCAGAAGGGACAGAGACATTGTATCAGAATTATAAGGAATGTAACAAAAATTGCAAAATGGCGATCAAATTAGCAAAAATGGATAATGAAAAAAGGATTGCAATAGAAAGTAAGGTCAACCCTAAAAAGTTCTTTAAGTACCTTAATAACAAAAAAATGAGAAAAGAAAATATAGGACCCTTTCAGTGTGAGATGGGTAGGCAGATTATTGGAGATAAGGAAAAAGCTGAGGTATTAAACAAATTCTTTGCCTCTGTGTTTACCAGGGAAGAATCAAGTTCAATAGTAGTGCCGCAGGAGGAAGCCACAACCTCCATATTAATGAACAATTGGTTAACTGAGGAAGAAGTTCATAAGCGACTTGAAAAAATTAAAGTAAATAAGGCACCTGGCCCCGATGGCATACATCCAAGAGTTCTTAAGGAGTTAAGATCAGTAATAGCAAAACCATTATATTTAATATTCAAGGACTCCATTTCCACAGGCTCAGTACCACAAGATTGGCGTAAAGCAGATGTGGTGCCTATATTTAAAAAGGGAGCTAGATCACAACCGGGAAATTACAGACCTGTAAGCCTGACTTCAATAGTAGGGAAACTACTTGAAGGTTTAATACGGGATAATATTCAAGAATACCTAATGGAAAACAAAACTATTAGTAATAGTCAGCATGGATTTATGAAGGATAGATCTTGCCAAACTAACCTTACACTACCGACACACTTTATTGAAGTGTGGTCGGTACCGCAAGCCGGGAAATCTCCCGGATTGCTAGTGGCCGCCCCTCGGCGTGCCGCGCGTCATAGACGCGCGGTCACGCGTCATCGGGAGCGTGCGCCCCCTGCACGCGTGTCCAGGGGCTCCCCGAGGGAGCCCTGGTGTCCCGCGATCGCGGGACAGCGGCAGGGGGTTCCGGGGGACCCGGCGGACCCGGCAGCGGTAGGGAGAGCGCCCCGATCGGAGGGCGCTCTTCCGCTGCTTCGGCGTGCGCCCGTCACACTCGGGCGCGCGCCAGGCTACTGCTGCGGCACAGAACGGGCAAATGCTCGAATAAACTGTGCCGCAGCAGTATTTGTTTCTTTGAGGAGGTAAGTAGGAATTTAGACCAGGGTAATGCAGTTGATGTCGTCTACTTAGATTTTGCAAAGGCTTTTGATACGGTTTCACACAACAGGTTGGTGTACAAAATAAAGAAAATTGGACTCAGTAATAATATATGCACCTGGATTGAAAACTGGTTAAAGGACAGTCAACAGAGGGTTGTCATAAATGGAACTTTTTCAGGTTGGACTAAAGTCGTGAGTGGAGTACCTCAGGGATTGGTACTGGGACCCCTGCTTTTTAACTTGTTTATTAATGACCTTGAGGTTGGGATCGAGAGCAAAGTCTCCATCTTTGCTGATGATACTAAATTGTGTAAGGTAATAGAATCAGAGCAGGATGTAATTTCTCTTCAGAAGGACTTGGAGAGACTGGAAACGTGGGCAGGTAAATGGCAGATGAGGTTTAATACAGATAAATGTAAGGTTATGCATTTGGGATGCAAGAATAAAAAGGCGACTTACAAATTAAATGGAGATATATTGGGGGAATCCTTGATGGAGAAGGATTTAGGAGTGCTTGTAGACAGCAGGCTTAGCAATAGTGCCCAATGTCATGCAGTAGCTGCAAAGGCAAACAAGATCTTATCTTGCATCAAACGGGCAATGAATGGAAGGGAAGTAAACATTATTATGCCCCTTTACAAAGCATTAGTAAGATCTCCACTTGAATATGGAGTACAATTTTGGGCACCAATCCTAAGAAAAGACATTATGGAACTAGAGAGAGTGCAGAGAAGAGCCACCAAATTAATAAAGGGGATGGACATTCTAACTTATGAGGAGAGGCTAGTTAAATTAGATGTATTTACATTAGAAAAGAGGCGTCTAAGAGGGGATATGATAACTATGTACAAATATATTCAGGGACAATACATGGAGCTTTCAAAAGAACTGTTCATCCCACGAGCAGTACAAAGGACTCGGGGCCATCCCTTAAGGTTGGAGGAAAGGAAATTTCACCAGCAACAAAGGAAAGGGTTCTTTACAGTAAGGGCAGTTAAAATGTGGAATTCATTACCCATGGAGACTGTGATGGCAGATACAATAGATTTGTTCAAAAAAAGGTTGGACATCTTTTCAGATGGGAAAGGTATACAGGGATATACCAAATAAGTATACATGGAAAGGATGTTGATCCAGGGATTAATCCGATTGCCAATTCTTGGAGTCAGGAAGGAATGATTTTTTCCCCTTAATGGGGTTTTTTCTTTGCCTTCCTCTGGATCAATAAGTAAGTATAGATATAGGATAAAGTATCTGTTGTTTAATTTTAGCATAGGTTGAACTTGATGGACCTACGTCATTTTTCAACCTCATCTACTATGTAACTATATGTAACTATGTAAGTAATCACCAAAGGACTCACTTTTACACCTACCATAGGTCCCAATAGTTTAAATTATTCATAAATGCTAGCAAATTCTTAAGAAAAATTACTATTAAAGGACATTTTTTAAACAAAGAATTAGAAAATAGGTCCGTAGCTAATGCCAACAATCAACTACCGTTGAATAAAATTGATAATTTTACTCACACTAGTTTAAAACCCAAATCCACATTATACCCCAGTCATGAAAAGGAAGAAATTTTGGATGTACAGTATTTTTCCAAATGATAAATAATGATTTCAACAAATTGGTTCAAGATAGTTCTAAAACTAAATTTCAGCACAATTTAACTAAGAATGAAAGAGATGCATTAAAAGACCTGGTGGACTAAAGCTATTACATGGAAGTCCAATAGAATATTGGGAGATGCCGATACTTATCAGATATTTAAACAATCCCAACAAAGATTTCTACAAAGAATTAAAACTATTTCTAGAAAAAGGAAAATCATTGGGAATATTTGATAATGAATATACTGTACATACATATGTCAGGATAAATCCAAATTACCCCTGTTTTATTTTCTCCCAAAAATACAAAAGGACATACACCCACCAGGAAGACCAATCATATTGGGTATTGATTCGCTCACTTCAAACCAAACTTAGTACATAGATTGTTTTTTTACAGAAATATGCAAAAGTAATTAAATCCTATATCCGTGATACTACTGATATTCTACAGACATTAGAAAAAATAGTATGGCAAGACAAATTTATACTAATCACAGCAGACGTCACTTCTCTGTTTACTTTAATTGCTCACAGTGATGGTTGTAATGCTGTACAACATACTCGAAGAGCACATAAAGAACTTCTTACGGATCAAATAGAATTTATTATGGAGACCATTGTTTTTATATTGAAAAGAATGTTTTTGGTTTGATGAGAAATTTTATCTACAGAGATGTGCCATGGGGAACAGGTTCACGCCAAGCAATGCCGACATCTTCATGGGTCATAGGGAAGATAATTTTGTCTGGTCCAATGATGAGCTTGGCGCAAACATGGTCCTATGGCGTCGCTTCATTGATGAAGGAATTTTTATTTGGCAGGGAGATCAAGAATCTTTGAATCTTTTTTTATGTCATATTAACACAAACATTTCAATATTAAATTAACTTCTAATTTAAGTAAGTCACAAGTTGAATTTTTGATTTAGTGTTGTATGTTGAAGATATGAAGCTAAAAAACAAAAGTCATTTTAAAACAGTTGACTCTTATGGACAACTACGTAAAATAAAGCGTAATTGCACAGATAAGAAAGTGTTTGATGACCAGTCCAGTTTTTTAATTAATAATTTTAAAGAAAGAAATTATAATGAATGTTCAATCAATAAGGCCATTGAAAAAAACAGATAAAATAAGGAGGAGTGAACTAAATAAATCTAATATCAGTAAAAACAAAATGCAGACTAATGAAATAAATAAGTTCAATATGTCTTTTATTACAATAGAGAGGCAGTACACATCAACAATATTATATTCAAACATTGGCATATACTAGAGACTGATCGAAAACTTAGGGACCACTTACCTGCTAAACCGAGTTTAATATTCAGTAGAGTGCCTAATCTGAAGAGTAAGCTAGCACCAACAGCACTAAAAAAGAAAAAAGTAACCCAAAATCCAAATTTGCTAGGTAAACCCAAGGATTTTTACGAATGTGTGATGTGCAAGGCTTGTGTACATAGAAAACCTGAGAAATTGAAACACAATTTGAATCAAACTAGAGAGAAGTTCCCAATAGTGGAATATATAAATTGCAAGAGCCCTTATGTTATTTACATGTTGGAGTGCACCTGCGGCCTGCAATATGCTAGGCGTACCTCCTGACCACTAAGGGTCAGAATTTTAGAACATCTTGGCAACATCGGAAAGGGGGTTTTAATACACTCAGTATCAAAACATTTTTATTTTCATCATCAATCTGACCCTAAGTATTTAAAATACAAAGGTATTGAGCAAGCACCGATAGACTGGAGAGGGAGAAACAGATTGGTTCATTTAGCCAGAAGGGAAACATTCTGGATTTATAAATTACAAACATGAGTCCCCAAAGGACTTAATATAGATATAGACATTGGGGCATTTTAACCTTCTCCACTTTTTTCCATTATCTTTAGGGATTGCACTGTTTAAAAAAAAAATATATATATATATATATATATATATATATATGCAAATATAGCTGTATGCTCATCTGCATGTCTTAGGCAGGTCTGCAACCCCGCCTTTCCCCATTATCACCCAGCATACAGCACTTCCACTGCAGCAAGGGATTCTGGGAAATGACATGCAAATGAGCACACAGTGTCACTTTTTGCCTCAATAACCATTTTTAACATGGTTCCCTATAGGCTTAAGCTTGCTGCATGGTCACAGCTTTGAGCACAGCCAGGGTTAAGGTGCATACCCAGAAAACCACCCACAGACAGCTGTTTCGACCTTGATGGGTCTCATCAGTGTGGGGTTGATTTTACTGGGAATGCAAGAGAGGCTTATGGGATAGGCCAAACCATACTACTGAGTTAAGTTATGGTGAGTAAAAAAAGTGACAAAAACCCTCCACAGGAAAGCAAATATGCAAATATAGCTGTATGCTCATCTGCATGTCTTAGGCAGGTCTGCAACCCCGCCTTTCCCCATTATCACCCAGCATACAGCACTTCCACTGCAGCAAGGGATTCTGGGAAATGACATGCAAATGAGCACACAGTGTCACTTTTTGCCTCAATAACCATTTTTAACATGGTTCCCTATAGGCTTAAGCTTGCTGCATGGTAACAGCTTTGAGCACAGCCAGGGTTAAGGTGCATACCCAGAAAACCACCCACAGACAGCTGTTTCGACCTTGATGGGTCTCATCAGTGTGGGGTTGATTTTACTGGGAATGCAAGAGAGGCTTATGGGATAGGCCAAACCATACTACTGAGTTAAGTTATGGTGAGTAAAAAAAGTGACAAAAACCCTCCACAGGAAAGCAAATATGCAAATATAGCTGTATGCTCATCTGCATCTGCATGTCTTAGGCAGGTCTGCAACCCCGCCTTTCCCCATTATCACCCAGCATACAGCACTTCCACTGCAGCAAGGGATTCTGGGAAATGACATGCATATATATATATATATATATTGACAGATAAAAGACTGCGCCTAAAAATCTAGTGTTGAATAATAATTAATTAAAGATAATATATAAATATAACACCCTAAGTGTATAAGTATAGTATTGTAAATAAAAAATATAACAACAGAGAGATGAAATAAAGTGTAACCTAATATTAAATTATTAAATATATAATACAGTATATAAACAATGTCTAACTAGTGATATAATTTGTGACCAAATAATAAATTATATGAGCCTACATAAAAGACTATATAGTTAAATTAGAGGGGAAACGTGATATGGAGGTGAAACAGATATAAATATATTAAATTGTGCTTAAATATATTAAATGCAATCAAACCAATATCAAGTCCAAACACCAATAATGGTGGAAGTCTACTGTAAAATGTTCCCAAAAATACAAATGTTTGTACTGTAGATGATTCTTAATGCTGGATCCAGGCAGCCATCTTTATGGAGCCAACGACTTTCCAATGATCTGTAGAAAACCCGATCCTAGTGCAATAAGTTCAAAATTGACATTTAATATTCCCAAAAATCTAACAAATAAAAACTCATAAACAACAGATATTAGAGAGCGTGTTATGAGATAATACTCATGCACCAGTGACTGGATACTCAGCTCCTCCAATCGTATGCCTCATGATGGCGTCAGTTCCACACTCCTCTGAGCTTCCATCCAGCAGGAACTCAGGGAGCTATGCAGCCGCTATTGTCGTCCCTCATGAACAGTGCATGAGGATGAATAGTTCCGGGCAAGGCAGGAAGAGGAAATGGAGTCGCATGAATGAAGCTATCAGCGAGCTAGAGTCCAGTACTAGGTAACAGATAAATGCGCTCACACTAGCAGCACAGTGCACACCCTACGCATTTCTTCACGTCAAGTGATTTTATCAGGGGATGAATATTAGGTGCTATTCATAGGTATATATACCCACATAATACAATCAATTAAAATATAAGCCAATTAAGCACGTGTCATGACTACCTATACTGATTACATGTGGTATATAATGATACCACTATCAATGCTATTGTAATACATATACTAATTACAGTTGTATATACCAAATAAAATATATAAAATTCTATACAAATTAAAAATCCATAATATACACATAAATATATAGAATCATACTGCTGTCCACTGAACCCAATATGTATTTGTCAATCTGGGAAGAAGTACAAACTCTGTAAATCAGTATTAAATGTGAATAACTGCATATATATGCTGCATATCTATAAATAAAACCAACCAATAGTTATCTATGTGTAAATATATTGGATTAATTCTGTAAGTAAGAGGACATGATAAATGAATAGCTGCATGGATTTAAAGAAACAACATACTCCTAACAATAAAAATCAAATTATATATATATATAAAGATATATTATAAATCTAAACTAACATGTGTAGTTTGTCTCTGTAAAACCAAACAACCATTCAGGGCTATTATCAAAAGAGAAATATAAAACCATTTAGATATAAATCATATATACAGTTAGGTCCGGAAATAATTGGACACTGATACAAGTTTTGTTATTTTGGCTGTGTACCAAAAGAAATTCAAGTTACAGTTAAATAATGAATATGGGCTTAAAGTGCAGTCTATCAGCTTTAATTTGAGGGTATTCACATCCAAATTGGAGGATGGGTTTAGGAATTACATATCTTTAAAATGTAGCCCCCTCTTTTTCAAGGAACCATAAGTAATTGGACAATTGACTCAAAATCTGTTTCATGGACAGGTGTGTGCTATTCCTTCATTATTTCATTATCAATTAAGCAGGTAAAAGCTCTGGAGTTGATTCCAGGTGTGGCATTCACATTTGGAAGCTGTTGCTGTGAACCCACAACGTGCAGTCAAAGCAGCTCCCAATGCAAGTGAAACAGGGATCCTTTGGCTGCAAAAAAAAAGAAAATCCATCAGAGAGATAGCAGGAAAATTAGGAGTGAACAAATCAAAAGTTTGGTACATTCTGAGAAAAAAAGAATGCACTGGTGAGCTCTGCAACACAAAAAGGCCTGGACGTCCACGGAAGACAACAATGGTGGATGATCATAGGATCCTTTCCATGATAAAGAAAAACCCCTTCACAACATCCAGCCAAGTGAAGAACACTCTCCAGGATGTAGGTATATCATTATCTAAGCCTACCATAAAGAGAAGACTTCACAAGAGCAAATACAGAGGTTCACCACAAGGTGCAAACCATTCATAAGCCTCAAGATTAGAAAGGCCAGATTAGTCTTTGCCAAACAATATCTAAAAAAGCCAGCCCAGTTCTGGAACAGCATTCTTTGGATAGATGAAACTGAGATAAACCTGTACCAGAATGATGGGAAGAAAAAAGTATGGAGAAGGCTTGGAACGGCTCATGATCTGAAGCATACCACATCATCTGTAAAACACGATGGAGGCAGTGTGATGGCATGGGCATGCATGGCTTACAATGGCACTGGGTCATTAGTGTTTATTGATGATGTGACAGAAGACAGAAGCAGCCGGATGAATTCTGAAGTGTATAGGGATATATTGTCTGCTCAGATTCAGCCAAATTCAGCGAAGTTGATTGGACGGTGCTTCACTTTACAGATGGACAATGACCCAAAACATACTGCGAAAGCAACCCAGGAGTTTTTTTAAGTCAAAGAAGTGGAATATTCTGCAATGGCCGAGTCAATCACATGATCTCAACCCGATCGAGCATGCATTTCAATATCTGAAGACAAAACTTAAGGCAGAAAGACCCACGAACAAATAACAACTGAAGACAGCTGCAGTAACGGCATGGAAAAGCATCACAAAGGAGGAAACCCAGAGTTTGGTGATGTCCATGTGTTCCAGACTTCAAGAAGTCATTGCCTGCAAAGGATTCGCGACAAAGTATTAAAAATGAACATTTTATTTATGATTGTGTTAATTTGTCCAATTACATTTGAGCCCCTGAAATAAGGAGACTGTGTATGAAAATGATTGCAATTCCTAAACGTTTCATACAATATTTTTGTCCAACCCCTTGAATTAAAGCTGAAATTCTGCACTTCTATTGCATCTCGGTCGTTTCATTTAAAATCTATTGTTGTGGCGTCCAGAGCCAAAATTATGAAAATTGTGTCAGTGTCCAATTATTTCTGGACCTAACTGTATATTAATTGACGTGATCCATCCCATATTATAAATGTATAATGAAACATATTCTGTAATTAAAAAATAAAACAAATAAATATTACATTAATATTAGCATACATATACCTAATCTAAATTATTTATCTAATACATTTATTTATCTAAACATAGGGAATGAATAGATCATCTAAACATACATGTATCTAAATGTCCAATTAATACCGTAAACATGTGAAATATCTGTTTAAATATATTATGATAACATGATTAGAAAAATATCCAACATGACTGATAAATTACCAACATATATTCTTATAAATAAAATATAAGTAGTCTCAAGATGACATCAATATCATATTATATATTGTAATAGCGAGGTGGAACTATAAGAGATGAATGTATTATATTTATATAAAGATATCTAAATATACTACCACTGCGAATAACTCACAGTGGTACTAATCTAATGATATATATACATAAATGTTTATATCAATAATTGATATTGACATATGATATCTTATCTTTCGCAGCAAAGAAAGAAGGAATGAACAGACCTGAGCTTGTATCCTAGATCACTAGCATCGCAAACATGTCAAGACTGTACTATACAGCCCATTGAATGTTGATTGTATATGTGTGTACCTAACGTGAATACTAATAACCTATTAGTGTGATTAAATACAGTGTATACTGTATTTACAATATGAATAAATATATATAATGAAATAAAATGTGTTAATATGTTATGAATATATATGACAAAATACCCATGTGTTATAATGAATGAATAACTCACTAATATATTATTGTTATATTATAATATGTATAATTAAATATATAAAGAATATATTAACCCTAAATTACTGTATGTGTGCTGTGTTAATCAATATATATGAAATAATATGTGAAAAAGAAAAAAAATCCCATTAGACAAAATACAAAGGAAACATGTCAAGCATGTTCAACCCAGACCTTTATATGTCGTCATCATATCTATTATATGTATTTTATAATATTTTTATATTAATAAATGAATGTATAATGTATTAACTACAATATTGTTTGAAGTACTGTGAGGATTGTGACGGAACGGGTGACGCAAGCCTCCAGGCTGGGGGACACTGCATGGACCTCGATCATGCTTCGCCCTCATGACGTCACGGATGAGACGCACCGCACGCAAGCTACATTAATGTGCCATGCTACCTTGGGCACATGAGGGGTTAATTGTATCAGCAATTATTCCACACCTGCACTTCTCCCCGCCCCTGTTTCCAGTGGTCTGAATATGTTTAAGGGCGGTTCTTGTTCATTACCCTGCAGCTGTGTGCTGCCCTACCATTGGCTGTCTGTCCTTTAAATGCTCAGGCAGCCCTGATGCAAACTGGCTGAGCATAAACCTCTGTTTGTGTACTTGTGTTTGCCTCAATCTCCCTGCTGCCCTTTTGCTGTCTTGTCTTGCTTATCCTGTTCCTGTTTTGACCTAGGCTTGTTTCTCAACCTCCGCCTCTCTGACCCTTAACCTCAGCGTGCATTTGGACTTCTACATTGTATACCCCTGGACCCCGGCACCGCATAACGACTATCCGATCTCTCCAATCCTAGACCACGGCAAGTATGTTGACCATTCTGACCTACTACCCTGACCCAGCTACACGACTACCACTCTGAACTCCGGACATGGCTACCCAGTTGTAGGTCGGTGGTTACCAACATCTCCACGTCAGCCTTGCGGTCAATCTTGTATGTGGTGAGCACTCGTTACAAGTACACAGTATGATAAGGGTTTCAGATCTATTCATATGCTATTTTTATATATTATTATTATATTTTTTGGGAATGCCACTATGTGTCGAGTGACATTCATAAATTCTGACCAGTGATTGTAATGAAAATTGAATGAATTAATTAAATTAGACTGATATATATACTCTATCAGCATAGAACACCATCTAGTAGGAATCCTGAAGAACGGATTAACGAAACGCGTAGAATCAATTCCTTTGCTACCTGTTCCATTGCGCATGTATATTCCCTGAAGTCCAGACTTTGAGACGAACGGCGTCCTACCATCCTTGCTGCCACCCGGAATAGATGTCACTTCCGTGATCGTGCGGGACAGCGTTGAAGGAGCAGACACAATACCCACAGAGAGACCAGGGAAAAGACAACCATATTTGTGGAATGTGAGTATATTTCTTACCATTTTGTAAGCATACTGTGCCATCATAGTTTCCTCTATCATTTCATGAATTGATTTGGAAGTTTCTTGTCTTGTCTGCATACACTGACCTGAGTTCCAGCCACCATAAGCTCCCATCAGAGAGAGATTGGATCTCTGATATGCCCTATACCTTTTGTCTATCTGTGAGTGGAACTGACACATATTTTTGGGTTTTTCATACCTTATGTACATTTGTGTTTTTTTTTATCTTTTCATATTGTGACTGTGAAATCCTGCGCTCCCCGCACCTGGAAAAACACTGAGTACTGCAGAGATCAAAGAACGGTCTTATAAGGGTTTTTGAGCTGCTTTTCAATTATATATCACTTTATTCACAATACAAAATTGGTGAAGGTTTTTTAAATTTAATTTAAATACTTTATTCACATTTTTAACTTTGTATGTATTTTATGATTGTGTTTTAATTGATAAATTGACACACACACACACACACACAGACACACACACACACACACACACACACTGTTTTCACAAAATATTTGTGGCACTTAATGAAATGTTATGCCATTTAATAAGCTAATAGAGAGCGCCAACATCTTTTCAAATTTATGAGAAGACAGACAGGTAAGTATTTAACTATACACAGTAGTTTGTCATAATGGATGTAGCATTGGAGATTTTTGTTTTTTGTTGTATTCTCACAATTAGACTTTTCTCTACAGTTATAAATGCATAGTTTTTAGAGCGCAGATAATCTCAATTATACATACAGTAGGAAAAGAGAAAAAACAGAACACAAATAGTGTAATATGTTTTAAAACGTCTAATACTCCCAAGTTTATGCTCTTAAATGTGGTATCTATATTGAGAGTGTTGCATTATTAATCTTACACAGATTGCTGATCTCATTTTTATTCTTTTTTTATTCATGTATCTGAACATAAATGTAATTGATTTCCACATAGATTTCGGAATAGATGGGACAACAATACTGCAATGTTTTAAAAACATATCAATGTGTAAGCCTTTTCTATATGCACTCACATGCAATTTTTGTATTGAGAGTGTTGTATTAATTTTATTTCTGGCATTCCACTGGATAATAAAACATTTTCTATCTTGTTATTCTCTGTCCTACTTCTGAATATAAGATTCTTCCAGGTACTCACCATATATAAAATAGAAGGGAATATATAGCATAAGTTATTTGACTTATTTGTACAAAAAGATTTAAAAAAAAAAAAAGGTATTGCACTTACAAACAGATATTTCAGGTATTAGAATTAGTTGTTTAGTGATGTTCTGTGGTAGAGGAATTCCAGGGGCTGATACTGTTCCTTCCTCGTGGTTCAAGAAGCATACCCCTTATGGTGTCTTTTTGTGTATCCTATATGAACCTAGGGGTCGAGTGGATCTCATTGGTGGTGCCCTGTATTTCAGGGACCACCTACTCCCAGAGATATTTCAATTTTTTTTGTTCTGGTTCTGACACAAAAAAGTTACAAATATGGCCGTGTACTACAAACATTGCTTCCTGGGCCACTAATAAAAGGCTGCAATGTCTACTCCTGATGATGTCACTGTTCGGGGCTTTTTTTTTTGCCGCCGAACTTGGCCGCGCGCCAGCCGCATCTCGCGGCCACGCGCCGGCCCGTTTCTCCGTTCAGCGCTAATGGCACTGAACAATGGAAGCGCCTGCGGCACCGAAAAGAAAAGAAAAAAGCCCGCGTCTGCACGCGTTTTAAAAATACCCGCGGTGGCGGCCGCTTTAGACTCAGGGTGGCCGCCACTGTCACAGCTCTTCTATTTGCTGCTGGGCCAAATCCTGACCCTGGCAGCCATATTTCTCACCCAGGATTACTGGCCTGACCCCTATAATAATCAGCACACTGCTCTTTAACCATGAGATCGTAGAACATTGGGGGACCAACGATGAGCTCTACAGGATCCCCCAGTTCTGGTAAGAGTCAGAAAAAAAAATAGACAGAAAATAATTCTTTAAGCTGCCACTTTGTGTCTCTCAGCAGTTTTCTACTCAACTCAGCCCCAATGAGCATGTGATCAGAGTGTTAGGGGCCTAATCAGGTAGCTTTGATGTTATCATTACAACCAAGCCCTCCAACAGGAGGGGACAACCGGTGTTGGCTTCCCGGGCCTGGTGAGTTAGGGGGCCCGGCCCCACCACCAGTCACGTGTCACTATCGCCGGCCGTGTCAGAAAACAAATTACTGAAGTGCTTTAGGAGAGGAGAGCCAATCAGGGCCTTCATCATGGGCAGGGATGCGAAAATATGTAGCGCTCAGGTGGATAGAAGTGATAATATTAATAGTAAAAATAATATTATAACTAATAAGTATAAACTAATAATAATAAAAAATATATATATATATATATATAATGTTGCCTTGTTCCAGCACTTCAGGGACCGGGGGTTAACTTTATATTCATTTGGAAAGTTGCAAAGCTGTCTGTGACCTATCTATGTAACTCTTTTTATGTTGCTCTTTTTAATGTTACATTTTTAGCCACCAATCAGGGGCTGGGCAGGTAGACAGCACCCGGACCTGAATGTTGCAATTTGGTGAGTTGTGTATAAAAAGGTGGGGAGGGAGACCCCTAGTTAGCTAAAGCTCAGCTTTGGCTGTTAGTCCTCATGCTTGGCTGAGAGGATTCCAGCTGCAGTGTCAGTTCCTGTACCGGTTCAAAGCAGGAGGTCCAGTCTGGTCAGGTCCAAGATCATTTCCTGTAAGCACTTCAGTAGAGGATAACAGGGGACATCTCTGTAAGGAGGTGCCTGAAACTAGGCCTACAGGTAATCCCCAGTTTCCCCAGCTGTATGTATGTATGTTTGTTGTCTGTTTTATATGTCAGTTGTGTATACTTTTTTCCAATAAATTAAAATGTTAAACTCTTGTGTTTCTGTCTGGCGAATTGATCCATGGTATTAGTCCTGGTCTCCCACATACTGTATCCCACAAGTGCATTCCAGTAAATATATAGCATAAGTACATTTGCAGTTCAGTTAATGAAGTAATTAATTTTAAGTTCTTTATCACTAATATAAGATGCACTGTATATTTCTTCTTTTTTGGACTCAATTTACATGCAATACATTTGTTGCAGGTATAATAACCTTTTAGTTTATCTAGCTATGTTTAATTCATCTTATTAAAAAAAAATTTGCCATGGGACCGCTGGGGACACCCCAGTGCCAGCTTTTATTTAATATCATGTTCTTTTCTGAAGACTATTTTCAGTTCCACTGGTATAACTTATTTTAGAAATGCGTCTTTTCCGAGGATATCTCAATGCTTTAAAAAATATATTTGTTATCTGTTCATTCATAGATTCTATTTATTTATTCCCTTTATATTGAATCAACTCCTCTCTATCTCATTTTACTCCAATAAAGCTTTCTTCAAGCGCTCTTCTTTACACATTCTATTGAATAAACTTTGTCTCGTAATCTCAGCTTGGTCTGAAAAGCTAAATTTTGTGAACAATTCCTTTTTAACTTCAGAAATTGTCCCTTTGGGATTTTTTTTTTTTTTATCCTTTTGGGATTGTGATGACTAGTTGCTAGAAGATAGGTATTGGCATCTATATCTTTATATAACACAACCAAACACCTAATTATAATGCCTGAAATACTGTATCTGTCTGCTTGTAAGTGCAAATAGGAAATACCTTATTTATCAAAATAAATCAAAGATTTTATGAGATATATATTTCATTTGCATGTCATTTGCCAGAATCCCTTGCTGCAGTGGAAGTGCTGTGTGCTGGGTGATAATGGGGAAAGGCGGGGTTGCAGACCTGCCTAAGACATGCAGATGACCATACATATGATTAACACAACACAGCAGGGGTCCCTGGCAGTCCCATTCAGTTTGAATGTTTCTGCCAGGGACCCCCTCTGTTAATCCGATGGGCTATTAGTCTGTCGGCAGAAATGTCACTGAAATGTTGCAGCATGTACCCAGGATGTACCTAGGTCTTCTTGGTGATTGCCCCAGATTTGTTTTAGAATACTCGTCGGCACTATAGTACAAACTATGGGCCTCGTGCAGTAAGCAGCTATAAGCCCCTTATCGCCAAAAAAGCCTTCTGCGATTCAGTAATCCCCGATAATCTGACGATAAGAGCAAAAATCGCTGTATCCCTCCCCCCCCCAAAAAAATCCGCAGACCGCTCAGTGATATGCCACTTTTTGGTGCTCATCACCAGCTTTTTCAACATGCTGTATTCTAGTAGCTAAGGTCAGCTAATCACAGCTGATCACCGTTCAACAATTGAGATTTCTTCTCCAAAAGCAAGGAGGTGGGGAGAAGCTGCAGATGAGCGGCGAGACGGCACTTAGAAAAATCAGGCCTTTTTTCTGCATCGGATTGATACCGGTGACTCCGGAGCTGATATCCATTAATATTAGCACCGGAGACCCCGGCATGAATCAGATGCATGAAAAATGGATTTACAGCCCACTTCATTACCTTAGTGGCTAACCGCTAAGGCAATGGGGGTTATCCATCAGTGCCATGCTTTTTGTGGGTAGCGGGGGTAGGTGAATGTGGTATTTGTCCCTTGGTGGGTGTTTAGGCCTTGTGGGTGGATAGCGGGTGTACTTAACACCTTCATGACATTTGCGGTTAATACCACTACGGTAATGAAGGTGTTAACCCGTCCCGCTACCCACCTGCAAGGCCTAAACACCCATCCTTGGGGCTAATAACCCCTTCACCCACCACCGCTACCCAAAATAAAACCAAATACAATAGCCCCACTACCCACCTCCTAGGCCCCCAATAAACATTACAATATCTAATAAAAAACCCACCCTATGTGCCCCCCCATAAATCCATTATTTATTTTTTTACATTCAGGATTAATACCACAGGCCAGCGGGGGTCCACGGTTGGTTCCAACAGGTGTCCGTAAGCCCCACAGTGCACACCGTGAAGTACCCACGGATGTCTGGGGGCCTCCGGATGGTCCCCGCTAGGCTCTGTGAGTCTCCAGGTGGTCCCCATGGGTCCCCACGGGCCCCAATGTGGTCCACAAGTGGTCCCCGTGGGTGTCTGAGGGTCCCCAGGTGGTTCCCACAGGGGTCTGGGGGCCCTCAGGTGGTTCCCATGTGTATCTGGGGGCCCTCGGGTTGTCCCTGCGTGTCTCTGGACCCCCACAGATGTGGGGCCCTTGGTTCTTCACTGCAGGTGTCCCTCATGGGTCCTCAGGTGGTCCCCGTGGAGTTTGGGGTTCCTCGGGTGGTACACGTGGGCATTCGGGGGTCCTCGGGTGGTCCCCGTGGGTCCCCGCTTACCTGCGGTTCCATTCCTGTATGTAAAAAATAAAAACATGGCCTACATTTCAATCAATCCACCCCCCCACCCCCCACACACACCAAACACATACATTACAGTAATGGGCAATATAACTATTATCCATATATGGATAATAGATTATTTCCCCATTATTAAACACAACATTAGCCATCATAAATAAAGTAAATAAAACCGTTCTTCCTCCCCTGGCAATATGAAGTGTGTCCTCGTCTGCTTACTGCAGGTCCATTTCCTCAGTTTCCAGAAAAAATACATAGCAAAATATATTTTAATGGCCCCTAACCCTTTAATCACCTTAGATGTTAATAACTGCTATAGTAATTAAGGGGTTTCCCACCCTGTCCCGATACCCACCCAGGAGGCCTAACCACCCACACCGGACCCACTATACCCACCCTGTACTCTTTGAGTCTCATAGTGGTACATCATACCCATAAAATATAGGCCTGATAAGCCACTGTTGCACTCAGTGGGCACCCTAATTAATACATTATTGCACAAAAGACACAATAATAAAACATTCCAAAACACCTAAACACCCCAATTCAATAAATTAAAACACCAGCCAAAAATGCAATTAATACAAGCACTAACCAACACAACAAGGAATTAATTCAACCATTGGTAGATCCACAACACAATGTTGTCTCGCCGGCTTCTTGGGCTCAAATGAGGCGTCATGGCTTTAAATATAGCTTGAGACATCACATTTGGGTGGGAAATGGTTCAAAGCCATCGGAGCCATTGTGCTCTTTTTTTTAATTACATCATTTAAAAGGAATGATGCCAGCCAATCAGAATGGCTGTGCTTCATTTTCCTTTAAGATGACGTCACTAAATCCAAGATGGTCGGCGTCACATGGTATTTCAGCCAATCAGATCGTGGGAACGAAATCCCCAATCTGGTTGGTTGGTTGCATTGAGTGCTATAATTGCTTATAATGCCCATATTATATGGGCATGATGTACCACTATGCCAATCAATGGGTACAGGGTGGGTATAGTGTGTCCGGGGTGTGTGGTTAGGCATCCCGGTTGGGTTAAACCTTTAATTACTATAGCAGTTATTAACTGCTAAGGTGATTAAGGGGTTAGGGGCCATTAGAATGTATTCTGCTATGTAGTTTTTTCTGGCAATGGAGGTCATGGACCTGCAATAAGCTGACGAGGACGCCCTTCATATTGCAAGGGGTAAGTAGAACGGTTTTATTTACTTTATTTATGCTGGCTAATGTTGTGTTTAATGCATGATAATATGGGCAAATAATCTATTATCCATATCTGGATAATAGTTATTTTGCCCTTTATTGTATTGTATGTGTTTTGGTGGGGGGGGGGGGGGGGTGGGAGGTGGATTGATTGAAATGTAGGCCATGTTTTTATTTTTTACATACAGGAATGGTACGTCAGGCCTGTGGGGACCACTTGAGGACCCCCGGACGCTACGAGTATGACCCGAAGACCACCGGAAACCCACGGTACCACCTGAGGACTGACGGGGGACACCTGCGGGGAAGAACCTGGAGACCCACAACTGTGGGGGCCAGGGACTCGCAGGGACCACCCGAGGGCCCCCGGACACCCGTGGGAACCACCCGAGGGCCCCCAGACCCTCATGGGAACCACCTGTGGGCTCCCAGACACCCGTGGGGACAACCTGTGGAACCCATTGGGATCAGCGGGGACCACCTGGAGGCCCACGGAGCCTCACAGGGACCACCTGTAGGCCCCCAGACACCTGTGGGTACCCCCGGGGTGCACTGTGGGGCCTGCGGACACCCATTGGGACAACCCAGGTGCCCAAGACACCCGTGGCCCCAGACCCTCATGGGAACCACCTTAGGGCTCCCAGACACCCGTGGGGACCACCTGTGAAACCCATTGGGATCAGCGGGGACCACCTGGAATCCCACGGAGCCTCATGGGGACCACCTGGAGGCCCCCAGACACCCGTGGGTACCCCCGGGTGCACTTTGCGGCCTGCGGACATCCGTCGGGACCACCTGGGGACCCCCCGACACCCATGGCCCCAGACCCTCATGGGAACCACCTGAGGGCTTCCAGACACCCGTGGGGACCACCTGTGGAACCCATTGGGATCAGCAGGGACCACCTGGGGGCCCACGGAGCCTCACGGGGACCACCTGGAGGCCCCCAGACACCCTTGCGTACCCCCGAGGTGCACTGTGGGGCCTGCGGACACCCTTCGGAACCACCCGGGGACCCCTGCTGACCTGTGGTATTAATCCTGTGTATAAAATAATAATGGTTTGTATTGGTGCTTACTAAATAGAGCCACCAAATGAATAAAGAGGATGGACAATCTAACTTATGAGGAGAGGCTAGCTAAATTAGATTTATTTATATTAGAAAAGAAGCGTCTAAGAGGGGATTTGTGTAGCTCGCTTTCCCTATGCCTAAGGGAAATTATGAGGGCGACTACGTGTGCTGCTATACCTGTTGCTCACAGGAAGCCTATGCCTCTGCCACTGGGAGCGTAGGGTGAGCTCTTTCTCCTATAGTGCAGCACTTCCACCTATGAGGGATCCCAGTGTTGGCAGGATAACCCCTCACAGTAACCAATCACAGTAATCAGAAATAAAAACACAGGTATATAACCAATATTTACTGATATACACATACTGTAAAATAACACTAACAATAGCAACCTCCCAATGCAATACCCTCACACAACACCCAACACCTCGGTGTGGTTCCCCCAAAGTACTGAGGGTGAACCAGGCACCTAAACACCCGGTGTCCATAGAACTGTCCCACCAAAATATGATGTAGCGCTACCCCTGTGTGGATTTTTGGTGCACTTTATACCTCCCTGGGCACTCCTGTACCCAGGTACCGCCGATGAACCAAAGGGATCAGTCAGGTCCCATGTTGTGGGGCCTCCAACAATCCCCTCTCTCTTCTTATGCATCCTGATCTGCTTTTTGAGGTGAGCTCCAGCTGGAGTGTTTCACCTAATGTCTCCTTTGCCTGTGGCCTGGTCCCAGACTGCAAGGCACTGTCTGGCAATCCGGTCACCGGTGCGATAGTACCACTCTGTACAAAGGGGAAGCGTCCCTATCTTGGGCCTTCCCTGCAATACCCAACTCAGGTGATGACTCAGGGCCTATCTGGGGCCTAATGGGCAGTACTATACCTTGTCCAGGGGAGCACTGCTCCCTGGACACTACCTCTCTGCTTGCTGCCCTCTGTCCGACTGGCATGGCCGTTTGCACACCAAACTATCCTGCTTCTCCTTCTCTGCTCCGCCCTATTGGCTAGGATACCCACATTGGCGTCCCTCCCCTGGAGGACCATGGGACCTGTGTGCACGCATCTAGCGGAGCCTCCCAAGATGGTCGCCACCCTACTAGCTATCGGTGTATGCGCAATGCATTGTCCTGCGCATGCACGTGAAACAAAATGGCCACCCCCAACTGGCATCAAGCTCCGGCAGCTCCGATCACCCAGGCAGCTCCCCCCTCCCCCACTCATACCAGAGGTAAAAAGAGGACTCGGCTACATCTGATAACTATATACAAATATGTTTGGGGACAGTACAAGGAGATTTCAAAAGAAATATTCATCCCATGGGAAGTACAAAGGACATTGGGTCATTCCTTACGGTTGGAGGAAAGGAGATTTCACCACATTAAGGGCAATTAAAATGTGGAATTCATTACCTATGGAGACTGTGATGGCAGATACAATAGATTTCTTCAAAAAAGGTTGGACATCTTTTTAGAAAGGAAAGTTATACAGGGATATATAAAATAAGTGAAAATGGGAAGGATGTTGATACAGTGAGTAATCTGATTGCCAATTCTTGGAGTCAGGAGATAATTTATTTTTCCCTTTAGGAGATATCATTGGGTGATATTTCACTGGGGTTTTTTGTTTGCCTTCCTTTGGATAAATATACTGTAGGTACGGATATACTGTAGGATAAAGTATCTGTCTGTAAATTTAGCATAGGTTGAACTTGATGGATGTCTTTTTTCAACCTCATCTACTATGTAACTATGTAACTATGTGTCTATGTTCTACCTGTGGGGTACTGGGCCACTGTCCTATGGACCACAGATGGATTGTTCTTTCAGAATGATTGTTGCCTCAGCCGTCCCCAGAGAACTACAAGTCCTGGCTACTTCAAGTCCTGATAGGGGGTAAATCTGTCTAGGCCATAGTAGATTCTGGCTCTTGGAAAACCCTTGTCTTCAATGAACTTATACCGCCTGAAGTGCTTTCCTATGACCTCCCATGGAGCATAGAATATATACATGGTGATACAAAATGGTACCCAACTGCCAACATCCTGCTACAGGTATAGGGTCAGGAGGCCAGGCTGGAAGTAGGAGTCGCTCCTTGGCTCCCTTACTCAGGCCCTACTTCTCCTTTTTATTTGCCGTTTCAAAGCAGGACCCTCCATCTCCAATGCAGGAGAATCAACTATTTACCTTCTCCGCTGAGATACTCCGCAGTAGAAATCGGGTTTCAAAATCTTGGAAGCAAAGTTGCAGTAACATACAGGACTGTTAAAAAAATCTGGGACTCCTGGTAATAATATTAATATGCATGTCACAAGTAATGACAGGGAATGGAAAGAAGGAGGGACAGACAGGGTCTGGAGATTTACCTAAGCTGTCTTCCTTATTTTTGTCAGAGGCAAAGACCCAGGTAAGACTCAGTCCTTTATACAGAATGACAAGGTGGTTAAAATCAATTACAATGTATTGGATGCATAGAGGTGAAATGGTATTACCTAATTTTAAATTGTTCACCCTATACAGAATATCATTTAACAATCATACACAAACAGGGGTGGTCACCAGGCAAATATTGGTCCATAAAGGTGTTTGTTAAACCTGTGTTCACCCTAGCCCATACTCTCCCTTGGGTGGTCACCTCGGTAAAGACAAAACCTTTGGCTGTACTTCACCCCAGTTTTTAGCCAGGGATATTAATGATATTGCCAAATTATGTCAGGCATGTCCTAAATGCTACCTAACCATCGTGAAGGGACAAAAACTATCCCACTTGATGCCTCAACCCTTGGTCCTCTTTAAGAGGGTTGGGATTGACCTGGTATGACCTCTAGAACCCTTTGTGAAGGGACACACATTTAATGCTGGTGATAGTCAACTATGCCACTAGATACCCTGAGGTGTTCCCCTTGAGGATAGCAACTGCTAAGCAGGTCGTCAACAAGTTGCTGGTGCTGTTCCCACAGGTCAAACTTTCCCAGGTAATGTTAACAGAATAAGGGATGAGTTTCATGGCCAAATTGATGCAGGATGTCTTAAAGTCTATACCCACGCTTGACGTCATAAAAGGATATTGGCAAATAACTTTAGAGGAGGAGTTCATATGCAAAACCACGTTCGCCACTCCGATGGGTGTTTACAAGTTCGTGCCGATGCCATTTGGTCTGCATAGAGACTCAGCCACGCTCCAGAGACTCATGGATAAGGTGCTAAGTCTAATAGGGCTTATGCCGCAGCCATCTGGACGACATCATCATCTACAGTAAACACTGGCAGGCCCACTTAAACAGTCTAAAAGCTGTTCTCAGATCTCTGAGCAAGGCAGGGTTCACCGCCAAACCTAAGGAATGTGCACAAGGGAAGGTTCGAAACAAAATACTTACTGTAGGCAATTACAGCACCCATAAAAAAGTGCCTGCCCAAGTGGTATGATGTAGAGAGTGCCAGCGAGCCTTTGAGGAGGTAGAAAGGTGTCTATTGGTGGGTTCCAACCATAGGAGCCCTGATTTAAATAGGTTCTTTGTAGTGCAAACGGATGCCTCATATATAAGGCTAGAAGCAGTTCTCTCCCAATATTTCCTGTTCATAAGCCAGAAGTTATTCCCAAGGGAGATGAACTACACGTTATTGAGAAGGAATGTCTTGTGGTAAAATGGATAAACTGCAGCATTGAGGCACTACTGTATCTAGCTACACTTCACTTTAGTGATAGATCAATGTGGTTAAACTCCATGACCGATTACAAACTCCAGTCTAACAAAGTAGTAAATGACCCTCCAACCTTTCTCATTCAAGATTCAGCACAGGCATGGAAAAGATGTCAACACAGATTTTTTTTTTATCTTGAGAAGGAGTGAAGGGTCGATCTTCAGCCATGTGGGGCCCCAACCACACACAAACAGGGGAGAAATGTGATAGGGTAGTTTGCAAGCCTAATTACTTTTCATGTGTAGCTGCTGAGTCCAGAACTGGTTGATTCTCAGCCTGAGGTAATTAGCTAGCCCTGAGCTGTTGCATTAGCAGGGCTTAAAAGCATGGAACTTGCTGCAGTCTGTGTCTTTCCCTGGAACCATGTAAGACCACACTGCTATTGGAATCACAGACCCCTTTTCTTGCTTAAAGACTGAGCCTTGTAGACCATGCACACTTTTGAAGACACATCGTGCACCAATATATATTATACTATACTAGATATATAGATGCTATGTTTCTTGCCTAGCATATTCCTTATCTAGATAACGTTAATAATTGACCTACTCCAATTAGGTCTACTTTAACTTTAGATCAAGATTCAATTAATGTCATTCATGTCACAATCTTCTGAACAGTGTAAATATAGTGTTCCCTACACTCAAAATGTAAAATCAGCACACAAAGCTACGGGTAGAGAAAAAATTATTTGAATAAACATATTGTTTATACTGTATACAAAACAAAGTGCATTAAAAGTGTGCAAAAAATCCATAAAAACAGGATATTCAGTACACAATGCCATAAAGATAGGTGTGTCCTCAATGTGCATACACTAATATGGTATAAAAAGATCTACTGTATGACTCCCTTAGTACTGTGAGAACAATCTATGAATAAGTAATTTAGATACTAGTAGATACTATCCTATATAATCAATGTTCATGAACTGAAAATCTTAGTTACAAAAACAGTATTTTTGTCCCCCTTTAGCTGACAGACAGGTTAAAGACATAGGGTTGCAATTATTTTAAGGATATGATCTCAGACAGATTCAAAGTACCATAAAGAGTGTTAAGGCACTCACTTGTACTTGTCTCCTGTCACATACTCAGGTACCCAAACTGAAATATGTACCGCCCAGATTCCATTCCAGCACTGTGTGTATGGAATGCACTATATTATCCCTTGTCATTTAATGTGCCATTATAAAACATTGTCATGAAATCTATGTTCATGAAAGTTTACCAACAAGCCTTTGGAACGTACTGCTTATTGGCTTTTGCAGAGGTGGGAACCCTAAAGACATGTTGGTTAAACTGACTCCAGTCTCTGTTATACAAACAAAGGGGATGGGTGAAAGGAGGGGAAGCTCCCGCATCAGCTTCAATAACAATAGAGAAAATATATAGCAGTAAATATAAAATAAAGGAGAGAAGTCCTAAGGTGCAAATAGGGATATGGAGAATAATAGCAAAACAGACAGAAAGATTCCCCAATTAATGCACTCAAAAAAGTATGGAGTAGTGATTACTTTTAGAATTAATATTTATTCAATGTTATCATCTAAAATATATTTTGTACAGAGGGATGTGGTAAAACTGTCCACGACCACTTTCCTATAACACATCAATTACTCATACCAAATAATTGATTAATCATAAGGAGATGAAACCTGAAGGAAACACTAGTCTCTAGAAGTACCAAGTAATGGGCTATTAAATAAATTGATTGACTGGTATTAGGTATTACAGTACCTCACCAGTTATTTTAGTAAATAGTGTAACTATATTTATTGTTACATCTATTTCCTTAGGAGTTAATCAATTTATTTAATAGCCCATTACTAGATACTTCTAGAGACTAGTGTTTCCTTCAGGTTTCATCTCCTTATGATTAATCAATCATTTGGTATGAGTAATTGGTGTGTTATAGGGGAGTGGTCGTGGACAGCTATACCACATCCCTCTGTACAAAATATATTTTAGACGATAACATTGAATAAATATTAATTTTAAAACTATTCACTACTCCATACTTTGAGTGCATTCATTGGGGAATCTTTCTGTCTGTTTTGCTCCCAGTCTCTGTTACCAAGAAATTCCAGCCTGGTTAACGAAAGCTGGGATGCTATCAATGTACCAATTGCACCACAGGGCCTAATTTTAAACACCTGCATACATGCCATCAAATCAAAATCAGATACTGAGTTTCTTCCACTAATGATAATGTGGTTTATCTCATCATCTGTCATTGTGGACTGTACTACATTAACAAGACTGATACAACTTTCAGTGAACGGATGGATATCTATCTTTATTCCTCCATTCAAGCTGCATTATGTGACACGACATTGATAAACTAGCAGCTAAGCACTTTGTGACCTATGGCTATCAGATATCCTCTCTCTGCTACATGAGCATGTCTTTAAACCATACTGCAGATGAGACGGCTCTAACTTGGGGAAGCAGAATAGAGCCACATAATTTATACTGTAGCACAGCAGGAGCTTAGTGAGCGCCTACACCTGGGATGTTATCTTAAAGCTTGAAACCAACCCCATTCTGTCTGGTACATTGAGGAAGTTGAGTTTGATAACACTGGACAACATGCCAGCCAGTGGTACCCAGGTACTTAGGCTCTACACTGATATTTGTCTATCTTAAAAGCCACAGTTTGAATTATGCCATGTCTCCTTTTCCTCTCACAGGTAATTTAGTGTTAACACTATGATTTTCCCATGCACACAGAGTACCCCTGATAGAAGCATCCAATTTTGACCATGGATACCTTACCTATAGTACTTGGAATACCTATCTTTCAGTAAAGAATGGGATATGGACTCACGACATTTTATCATGTATACACTGTGGATTTGTAATATTTTTATTTACATCCAACGAAACTACTGTTTCCACATCAGGGAACTGTTCTGATTGTGGGACTATCCTGCAGCATTGGATTTTGGGTGATAGACCTATAACCTGACACTTTGACATACCAGGACATAAGTGTCCATATCTGCATATTGTCTGAAACGGAATATTTTGGCAACTTCTTGTTGTTCTACTGTGTTGTGATATGTTCTATGTATTGGCTTTATCCAATTTCATAAAATCTTGAACCTGCATTACAGTATGATGTATCAATACCCTTTATTTTTTTCTTTACCCATACGACTATGTAGAAGCTAAATTGAATAGCAGAGCACAGACAGATGACAATAATACGTGGAAGAAAAAAATTGAAAACTCCAGGGCAACTCATAAAAGCATCAATTTATTGCAAGCTCAAAAAGATGGACAGAGTAAATGCACCTACGCTTTTCATGCCAGAGCAAAAGTGCTCCTGTATGAAACAAGTAGGTGCGTTTACTCTGTCCATCTTTTTGAGCTTGCAATACATTGATGCTTTTATTTTGAGTTGCCCTAGAGTTTTCAATTTTGTTCTTCGAAGTATTGGTTGTCGTCTGGCTGTGCTCTGATATTCAATCAAGTTTCTGGACTTCTACACTTGGTTTGCATGCCGTGGATGCTGCGGGTCTGTCATGGAAGCTGACAGGTAATGGGCCAGAGTGCCCTTTTATGTCCTGTTCTAATTGAAGTGTTTATTATTCATACCTGACTGGGTTATTATTGCTGTGTTTTACTCTGTGGTTGTCAGGTGGACACCACTAGACACAATCCCTCTCAGTTGGACTTTATGTATTCTATATCAGACACCCTGGTTGCATCCTGACATTTATTACAAAACAGTTACAAGCTTAGTTCATAGTTCCACATGTGATTTTTTGAGCACCACTCTTCATATGCTAAAATCTGCCACATGACTATGTATTTGTATTTATTTAAAATAATTGTTGTTTCATTATGTTCAACACTAATTCATACCCCCCGGCTTTTTGGTGGCAATGCCTATTCAATTGGTTTTTCGGGCCTTTTGTGGTAATCTCAGTCAAGGTATGTATGTAAGGAATTTCTGTTTTGTGAATATTTTGATAAAGATCTATTCCAGGACTGAAATATCAATCTATTTTTAATAAGACGTTTTTCTTACATGAAAAGACCCATGAGTGCCTGTGTTCTCCATTCATGATACCTGCAATCTTTGCAAATATTCACCAAGCATTAATTTCTCTTAATTTTGCTTAGTGATGTTACTATACAGTAATTAGGGCACACATAACATGTGCAATTGGGATGGGGGTGTTAATATAGATACTGTACACACACACTGTATACTGAAAAGAAACATGACTGGTTACATTGGAAAAAGTGAAGGCTCATCCAGTCGAGCAGGATCTTCTAGCTTTTATGTATGTGCAGCAAGCCTCACCCTGTTTCTTTATATACTCAAAACGTAAGAAACTTGACCTCCCTGACAGATTAATAAAGGAACACACATTGGCAGAGGTACCAAAAAGTGCTCTCCTGCTCTAAGTTACAGTACCAGATGAACTGTAACAGCCTGAGCATGCTGAAGGAGAGAAAACGCCTTGACCATTGATTCTAATTTAGTTGGTTCCAAGTCAACCATTTTCAAATTTTCAAACTTTTTTTTTTAAAGTAAAGTGCTCTAATATGTTTTCAACTTTTATGCTCTAGTTTTAAGAATGTATTTTATTTTATTTGTTATTAAAGTTTGTTTTAACCTAAACACCATTTCAAATTCATTAGTACAAACAGGGAATTAAGTGCAGTTAGAGCAGTGATGTTGTTCGTTTGCCCTTGCTTAATTTCTAACCTGTTAATTAACCTCTGACACTCTGGATAAGAAGACAATCACAATACAAGCTATACCTTAATTGTAAATGCATGAATTCAATTGTATGAACCTCTTACGGAGAATTAACCTTTATTGATACATTGTTATTTTCTTTTATTTTTACCTGAACTATGCATAACAAATATACTTGAGTCAACGTGCCAGAGGACATCTTTTCTCTGCTCACATTTGGAGGGACGTGTAACTCTCACTTGGACTCTAGTGGCTGTACTTAAGTATACCTATATTGGACTCTTTAACTTCCTCCGTCAACACTATTGAGTTTTATTGACACTGTATTTTATTATTAATTAATATTAGGTTAATGATTAGCGCTACTATATTTAAAATTTTCAGGTGTGAATTTGGAGGCCCCACCCTATATAAAGATCAGAAACTTTGTTAGTTTGGTCATCATACAAGTGTGTGGAAACACATGTCACGGTCAAAAGATATCTCAGAGGACTTCAGAAAAGCAGGTATTGATGCTCATCAGTCTGTAACGGGTTAAAAAAAAATTCTAAGTATTTGGGGCTCCACCAATTCACTGTTAGACACATAGAGAATGTTCAAGAACACAGTGACTCTACCCAGGAGCGGTGATCCTACCAAAAGCTCTCCAAAAATAACCAGTCAAATCATCAAGGAAGTCATAAGAACCCCTGAGTAACATACAAGGATCTGCAGGCCACTTTCACCTTGGCTAATGTGAGTGTTCATGACTCAACTATCAGAAAAAGACTGAACAAGAATGGTGTTCATGGAAGGATAGCCAGGAGGAAACCACTGCTCTCTAAAAATAACATTGCTTTCTAAAGTTTGCCAAAGAACACATAGATGATTCTCAAGACTTCTGGAACAATGTTCGCTGAACAGATAAGTCAAAGGTAGAACTTTTTGTCTTCAATGAGAAACATTGTTTGGCAAAAAAACAATCACTGCTTTCGAACAGAAGAACCTCATCCCAACCGTCAAGCATGTGGTGGGATTGTGAGGGTTTGGGGCTACTTTGCTATCTCAAGAACTGCATGGCTTGACATCATTGACACAACCATGAATTGTACATTGGATCACAAGATTCATTAGGAGAATGTCAGAGCATCTGTCCGTGACCTGAAGCTGAACCGAAAGTGGGTCATGCAGCAAGACAGTTATTCTAAACATACAATCAGATCTACAAAAAATGGCTACAGAAGAAGTGAGCTGTCCAGTCAAGGAAGCCCTCAAATATCACTGAGATGAAGCAGTTCTGTAAGGAGGAATGACCAAAAATTCCTCAAAACTGATGTGAGAGACTGAGCAGTAGTTGCAGGAAATGCTTAGTTGAAGTCATTGCTGCTCAAGCGGGTGCCACTAGGTACTGAATCTAAAGGTTCACACATGAATATTGAATAATTTGTGGATAAATACAGTAAATGTTAAAGTATCATGTTTTTGTGTCAGTTGGATGATCGGATTATCTTTATCTATTATTTCTACTTAGATTAAGATCTAATGACATTTTAGGTTTGAAATATGTGAAAAACCTAACGGTTTCACAAACTTTTTCTCGCCACGGTATATGAAAACGTCATTAAATTGGGACTGAGTAGATTTTGTTTATCCTCACCATAAAGAGGATAATGGATCTCCTTCGTTACCTACAGATGTAGTCAAAATTGTTTAAATTAAACAAAAAAAATGGATTGAATGACACCTTGTGGCAAGTTATCCTCTGTAGGTCAATATTTATTTCAATGGCACAGCATCAAATCTCGCATTACATCTCGCAATACATGACAAGGCAACGTTGATGTAGAGTGTTGCGATAATGGGTGCAGTAATGTTAGCTACATCTGTCACTGAGAATGTGTGTCGAGAGCGGCATAGGCTTTTGCACGCTCTAAAACTGGCTATAAGCATTCTATATAACCAAACCAGCTTGGGTGGCCCCTCAACCTGTCCCTCTCTACCACCTGCTATTTATCACTCTCACTTTATGGCCTAGTTGTCTTTTGAGTGGTTCACAATGAGAAGGATATTCCACAGGGGAAGGTGAAGCAAAGTGCCTATCACAGAACGTCTTCTAGGTGATAAGCTCCTACCTCACTAGGAACCCTCCCAGGTGGATGCGATGCGCCTCGGAGAATGATAGATCACCCCAGGCTCCCAGCTGCGGAGGCTCAGGCCTTCTGTGAGACACAGGTAACGGCAGCACATGTGGTTTCCCTTGGTCACAGGGAAAGGGGGCTACAAATGTACGCTATAGGGTTCTTCTCCATTCGGAGTGTCTGTGCTCCGTCTGGATTCTCTTTCTTTTGTTGACAAAACAGTCTAACAGAAATATACAGCAATATCTGTAAGGTATAGGGGCAGGCATACTCAACCCTTATCAGTAGTGGTGAACATTGCAAGGTAGGTTTATGTACACTACTTGGTGTAAGGGCTCTTACTTTAATGGGGGTGCAGTCTTCTGGTATTCTCTCTAAATCTATGGGCAGAGTCTCTGGTTCAGGAACAACTCTAACTAGAGAGTCTTGGAAGATCCAGGAGAATCAATGATGGTCCAGACTGCATTTTACCTCCTTTTTATTCTTGCACATGAGCACAGCTTTACAGGCATAGTGAGCTCTCCAGAAAACTGGAACTGGACTTCAAGTATGTGTAAGCCTCAGACCCCCCCCGGTCGCAGATCGGACCCCCTAGGGTGTAATAAGGTCTGGCTAAATATGTCTAGGTGGTGCATACCAGTGTGGAACAGGAGGGCCTGAGTCTCCCGCGATTGTATGGGGGACAACAGGGACAGGTTTCTGGGGTACATGCCTTTATCTCTAAGTGGTACAGCACCTCCATCTCTGGCAAGCCCTAGCAGGGTAGGTTGAAATCCTTCCAGAGAACCCCACTCAGGGGCGAGAGATTTCAGTCTCAGTCAAGTCTTTGTTAAAAGCAGCAGCGGCTTCCTTTATTCACACATCAGCAGCACGCAGCAACAGTACACAGCAACAGTCCCAGCCACACGCTGGCATCAAGTTCAGGGTCTTCTTTCCCCAGACTACACACCCTCAGGATGGTCTATGGGTGTTCAAGGTCTCCCTGCCACCACCCCAAGCCACGGGTGCTCAGGGTGGGGCTAGCTCTTCCTTCACCCCCTATGCAGGGTGAGAGGCATTGGTCCACCACAGTTCTATCAACTCTAATCAGGGCCTGCCTGATCTCCTCCAACTGTGTCACACTCACAGCCACTCTCTCGTAGTACTGACACCTGGACTGCACTTCCCTGAACTCAACTAAATAGGCTGTGCACTGCCCTTTATGACTTTGGCAGGCCACTCCCCTATGTCTCTTGCCTTAGACACAGAGTCAGGCAGCCTACCTCCACCACTCAGGGCAGGGCTTGAAGTGGGGGAAACACATGATAACTACTGGCAGCTCGCCCTTAGCAGGGCTTATACCAGTAGGAGAAAGATATATAGCCCAATTTCTTACCAGGGCTACATACTGTATGCATGAACTCTGTAGTCTAGAGTAACAGGACCTCTTACCATGGTACAGTTACTTACATGAAACAAATACATAGAAAGGAGTCTCTGTCATGGGGGAATGCCAAAACATAGTGAAAGGAAGAGTGACAATTAAAGAAAAGTGTAGGCAACGTCCTTTAGATCAGAGATTGAAGAGGCCATGTCTGAGTAAAGTTTTGTGAGCAGGTGCAATAAGCCACCCTCAAAATCAACAAATGCAACTGAAAAAATCCTTACAAAAATAGAATTATACAACACAAGCAATTTCTGTATGGAAAATATTCTAACCTCCACCGGTGAAACAGTGACGCAGCAGAGATATGAAAAATATGATAAGAAAGGTAATTGCTAAGTATGGCAGAGGCCACGTGTGCTAATGTCCAAACACAAAGTTTATCAGCAGAGCACATTGCACAAATAATTTTCCAAGTACTTACTTCCATACTAAACAAAGTTTTTCCTCACTAAAACAAGTGGTTGAGGATTTAAAAAAAATGATCTTAACTCAGCAACAAACAAAATTAACAGAATTAGAGAAAAAGTTCAGCAGCATAGATTGAGAACTGGAGCAACACTACAAATCATACATCTGCAAAAAGCTAATGCAGAAATGACAGAAAAGATCAATGACAAAGAAAACAGCCTGAGGATAGTGGGCATAACGGAGGACCTGCAAAGAAATGCAGAAATACATACTGCTGCGGCCAATTTCATTGCTGCATTTGCCCGTCTTGTCCCGCGGCTGTTTTCGGGCTGGCGCCGAACTTGGCCGCGCGCCAGCCCATCTTCCCCGCATCGTCCCCTCCCCCTTCCCTTCCCCTCGCGACCCCCTGGCTGTTCCGCTCCGCTCCACGCGCTGGATTTCTCGCATACCCCCTTACCTTCAGCCTCCTTCGGGGACGCCTGGCGTCTTCGGGATGTCTGGCGTCTTTGGGGATGCCTGGCACACGTGACCGATGCCCGGCTGTCACGCGGCACGCTGCGAAAAAAAAAATAGCCGTGTCTGCCCCCACATTGCGGTGGCGGCCACTGAAGACTCAGCTTGGCCGCCACTGTACCTTTGTCTCACTGGAATTTCCTTGATTGCTAGGTGTTGCAGATGAGCACCAGCCTTTGGCAGTGGAAAGGATCCACCAGATCGGACCAAGGAGAGATTGTCACGAAAGACAAGAACTTAACCCAGGGATCAAGGCACCAGGCAGTACGAAGCAGTTTATTGAATAATTTTTATTCCAGTCAGAGACAGCAAGCACAACACAAAAATAAATATCAGAGCTATTCTTGCTAAAACAGGGTCATACAGGGGGGACCCTAGTGTGTTAGGCGCGGAGCGCCAAATTGAAGGCTTTCCCAAGGTTTACTGCCACTGTCCTTAAGGGTAGGGACTGTCCAGACCTCTCTGGTACAATTCACGGCAGAGCACTTTCAAAAGTCTCACCGAGAAGTTCTGCTCTCTTCTTCTCCATAACAGCTACAGTGCAATAGCATAAAGCACTTTTAACTTTCACACTGGCAATGCTCTAAGCCTCGTTTTCTGGTGAATCCAGCAAAGCCTTGGAGCATACAGCGTAGTCCGCCTGCACATCAGGATCCAAAGGAACTGTGGAATGCTGATCTTGTTCCCTTTATCTAGCTTCCCCGCAGCCATAGGAAAGCAGGGTAGAGGGGCTGGCAACCAATCACACCGGGGAGACTGCTCACGGTCCAATCAGGATGTGAAGGCTCATCTGCATTGACAAATGATTGCTGGGTTATAGAGTTAAAGTGCTTGTGGAGGGAAATACAAATGGGCCAATAGAAGCAGCACCTATCAGAGGGACTTAGCAGTGGCTTCCCCCGGCCAACAGCATATCCCACTGGGCTGGTGCCACTCTGGCTGAGGAGGCAACCATTTGCTCCGCTTTTTGGGCGAATGACCCTCCGGCCCTATCTATGCCCCCCGGACCTTTTCTTCTGTGTCTCCTGCACTTTTCCTATCCATCCAATGCCAGCAGCAGCCATTTTTTCTTAACATGCAGGCTGCACAAAGGGTTCCTCAGCTCTACCTGTCCAGAGACTCTGGCTCTGCATTATGGTAACCCAAAAACACATTTTTATAATGTCAATACATTTTCACAACAGGAATAAAAGAATCACAGTTACAGGTATGCAATGGGCTACCAAGTACATTAAAAACAAAAAGCTCCGGGATCTGGTGGCCAGATGAGCCCTAGGAAAGGATGGACAGGGGCCAGGGACAGGGCTTAACTTTTACTTTACTAGTCCCTGGGCCCCCTTCAGTTACAAGATAACTCCACCAAACCAAGAATAATAATAAAGCTTTTATGAGATTACAGAAGGGCAAAGAAAGCCAAGCATGGAGACAATCAGATGCTAGTATTCAAGGATTACCCTGCAGAAGTTTTCAGAAGAAGAGAGCTCTCAATTGTGCATGCTAAGATGTTTAGAGCTTGAAAATCATGGTTTTGTTATAACACCCTGCTAAGCTCAACATAATTGCAAAATTAAGGTTATTGTTGTGACTAATTTCCCTAACTGACATACAGTATATGCTATAAATATACTGTATGTGGGCATTGGAATTCCCACAAAAGTTGTTTAAAGAATACAGATTTTCCTTGGTAATTGTTTTGTACCGATAAACAAATATAGAATTAAATATGCGAGTGCGATATAAAAATATGTAACAGAAAGGGAAAGCTTGGAATCTAATAGCGGCAACAACCAAATGCAAATAAGGTCAGTTACTATATGCAATCCTTAATAAATAAAGTTAAAGATAAATAGAGGATTGTGATCTGTAGAAACGTGTATGGCATGAACTATGATGAAATCACAAGATAAGGAAATAGAAAATCCAATGTTAGTAGTTACATAATGATATTATATGTAAATAAAGTTTTCAAAGCATAGATATAACAATAAAATAAAATAGGAGTAGGGGATGGGGAGGGTTTTTAGTGCAGGCTCCAGATTCATACTAATAGGAGCTTTATATATATATTGTGGCAGGACGGCCTCGCGGCGGGGTCAGTAAGACACTAGACACAATGGGAAACTTTAAACTGTAGTGGTTTATTAGCCACAACCAAATATAGTACGGGTGCACTGTCCCTTTAAGATACCAAATTATAGAAAATAAAACCTATTCCCGTTAGGGAAACTAACTCAACTTCTTGAGCCCTTACTAACAGGGCAGCCAGCTAATCTGGTTATGCCCAAAACATGTGCTCCACAAAATATAACAATAAAGTATAACAATAAAGTCTTATCTGTATTGTAGCTCCAATAGCAAACAGGCACGCCGGTTCCGGGAGCAGGCTGTGTCCAGCTCACAGCAATCTTTATCTTTTTCGTGGGTTGGGGTTGCAGCTGGTCCCAGCAGCAAAGCTCCTCGCAGGACTGAGGGACCAGAGCAACAGCCAATCTTTATCTTTATCCTGGGTTGGGGTCTAGCTGGTCCCAGCAGCAAAGCTCCTCGCAGGACTGTGGGACCAGAGCAAAAGCTAGGGCTTCCTAGACGGGAGAAGTCTCTCCACCCTCCTGGGGAAAAACAAGCTCTCCTTGTGTGAGCCACTTCCTGCTTTTTAAACCTGCAGTCTCTCAAGCATCCTGCTTAATTAGGCTGCAGGTGTATGCAGTTCTCCAACTGTAGGTTAACTGGTTTAGTGCTGGAAAGTACACACATCCTCCGTTCCAGCTTACTGAGTCAGTATATATTGTGACAGAGTATATATATATATATATATATATATATATATATATATATACTGTACATACATACATACAGTAGATCTACATTGATAGAATAAACCCTACACATGTTTTGCTTTAAATGGAAATTCATTGTTTGATATGTGAAATGGATATTGTTGTTAAAGTTTTTTAATGTGGTTTTTTTGTAATGTATTAATGTTTGTATATTTCGGGGGTTTGTGTAGTAGCTAGATCCATAGATCACACAAAATGATACGCTTCTCCAAAGAAAATGTGGTGGTGTAAATATAAGAACAAGAAATAAAAAGGGCTTCACAAATCCCAACAAAAATGATAAATAAAGTGTAATGGAATGTGGGGGCTCTAACTACCTGGCAATAAAAGACGACAGATATTCAACCAATTAAAACAGCTGGGTGCTTATTTAGCATTGATATACAGTAGGAACTCACCTATTTCAAGAGGAACACACCAAATTTCTAAGAGATTGTGTTGCGAAATGCTGGTCAGTTTCAGGGGTGGGAAAAAGAGGAGTTGCCATATTAAAAAGAAAAGACATTGAATATGAGCCTATGACACCAAAAAATTGATACCACGGGCAGACATTTTATACTAGAAATTAAGGGGGCAAAATTAGATTAAAAGTATGCAATGTATATCCTTCCAATATTTATTTCAATAAACCAGTAGAAGAGGCAAACAATGGTGAATATACTCTGGTTATTCTGGGTGGCCATATACAAATGGGGGAAAACTGATACCCCCTAATCAGAAAAGCAGAGAGAAAATATATATTTTTAAAGTCTTTAACACCAGAGAATGTGTTTCTGTACATATAATTGAATTATAAAATGTATGATGTGTACCATCCTCCTAAACCCTTTTTCTTTTCTGTATCCCCTTTTTGAGAAAAGCTAGAAAACTTTCAATAAAGAAAGAGTTTTAAAAAAAATACGGGAATACAGCTCATTTAAAAGCATTTGGAACTTGTAGATCTCAGCAGGACAATACATCCAACAGAGAGGGATTTTATGTCTTTCAAATGATCAGGAAAACAGGTCTAGAATAGATTATATTATGGTGCATCATTCTCTAATAAGTAAGGTTAGTGATACTAAAATCCATGACGTGGTCCTTTCAGATCATACATCAATATCAATTAAATTGAATATAGGATTTAATCCTATTGGGAGAGGATCGTGGAAAATTCTTTAGATATCTGTTATCAAATCAAAACTTTAAAGACTGTACAGAGCGAGTGGAACAACTACTGTACAAATATAAAAATGAACAACAGATAAAATAGCCTTTTTTTATACTGGAATTCTGCCAAACAGTTATGAGTGGAATTCTCAAATCATTTGTTGTGACATGAGAAATAATATATTTGAAGAGGTTAATGCACAATTTACAGAGCCAAAACTTAAAGAGTAAACCAAATAAAGACACCAAAGAAAAACATATCCCAAAACATTTAATATTACATTTAATATGGGAATAAGCCAGGAAAGCTGTTAAGCAATATCATATGAACAGCCAAGGGAAGAAACTATATTAAAGTTATAAAAAATTGAGATGATAATAGGTTCAGATAAAAGAGAGGAGATAGGACACCAGTTTTATACATTCTACAGCAAACTACAGAGCAAAGCGAACCCAAATTAAAGTAAAAAAGAAAAATTTTGGAAACAATTGAAAGAAGATGTGAAAAATTGCAGAGGATTTAATTACTTTAAGTGATGGTATAACAGAGGAAAAAATAGAATAATTTATCAAGTTCTTTCATAATAACAAGACTCCTGGTCCAGAGTTTATTAATAAAGAAGTGGTTCAGCCACTATTTATAACAAATACTAGGAAAAGGATATGATGATTGTGGAATTGCATCAGCCAATATATCATTGATACTTAAAAAAGGTAGAGATCCTGAAAATACTGCCTCTTATAGATCCATTTCACTCCTTAACTTGTATTATAAAATCTGCACCAAACTTTTAGCTAACAGGATTAAATTGTTCTTGCCAGGGCTAGTTTCAAAATACCAGACAGAGTTCACAGCAGGGAGACACTCCACATCTAAAATAAGAACAGTCGTATTGAACTTACAAACCTATACATTTCTCAGAAATGGGAAAATAGAGATTGATGATAGAACTGAAGAAATAGACCCAGCACGTAAACTAGGATTAGACGCAGAAAAAGTGTTTGACATGGTCAGCTGGGACAAATTATTTACTACAATAGGTGAATGTGGAATAAAAGGCAAGTTCATCCAAGCTCTCAGAGTGATATACAGTATATGTAGCCCTCTTTCCCCCTGACTAAAGAGACTACTGGTACTGCCGCTACCTGTTGGCTCACAGAAGGCCTAAGTCTCCGCCTCTTGGAGCGTGTGGTGGTATATTGAATGCCTCGGTGCAGCGCCTCTACCTGCGAAGGATCCCAGCGTAGTGGGAGGAGCCCCTTACAGGAACCAATAGTTATAGTAAACACACATGGTATATAATAACAGCCTTTACTGAATGCATATGAAATATAACAATCCATATCACACAGTAGAATGCACACCCAACCCAATACCACCAGTGAGTGTCCCCCAAAGTAGATTGGGTGCTAGGCACCAATACCCTGATGTCCATTCCCCAATGTCCAGGGCCCACCCAATTATGTGTATGGTAGCGCTACCCTTGAACTGTTGGTGCACTTAGTTCAGGTACCTGCCGAGTACTCAAGTACTCTGTGTGGCCGACTTAGCAACAGGGATCTACTGATCCAGCGATGTCGTCGTCTGCAATGGTGATCCACCTCCACGTGGGGTGAATTCCCATTGGATGGTATTACCATACAGAGTCTCTGAATGTAGGTGGCCTGGTCCCCAACCACAGGCAGCAATCACCATATGGCGTCTTCCCTGTCTCCCTGACACTACAGTAAAATAGGGCAGCATCCCTACCTAGAGGCCTTCCCTGAAGCAACCACAATCTTACTTGGAGTGGAGCCTATCTTGGACCTAAGGGGGGTTCTCTGGCCTAGACTGAGTGCCACTGAAACTCAGACCCTACCTTCCCCTTGTCTGTCCTGGCTTCTACTGCTGCCTCACGCTCCTAGCACGCCAAATGTAGCGAAATCCCCTCTGGAGATCCTAACAGCCCTATTGGCTAACACTGCCCACCTGATTGGGGCTCCCAAATGTATCCTGGGATATGTTGTCCCCCCGTGGAGCATTACCCAACATGGCTGCAACTAGTATACTGAATGACACTGTGCATGTGCCAGCTTCCTGCTCACTGGAGCTCCCTCCTGTGCTGGGTCCGCCTGCCATACTGGCAGCACCTGACACCTCTCTATAGCACAACCCAGCAGCTGTAACAGTCTCCCCCATCTCCGCACCCAAGGTATAGGGGAGGGCAGGGGGACACAGCTACATCCTCCACCTGTTGGAGTCTCCATTGACCCCGCTTGGGAACAACGCAATACAAACATGACACAAGTTATACTGTATAATAAAAATGCAGGGTATATATATAACTTAACACATCCACAACTTTTAACGATGTTATACATTTCAATGTACATGTTTATAACAGAGACTAGCTTATTCTTAGCTTGCTGCTGATACTCATAATGGGGTGCCCTAGCGAATCATATGTCACTCTAGTGGGAGGGTGTCTTACTCGCTGGCTCCTGCAAGTCTCTGTCATGATGGCTTCGTCGTGGGAGAGGCTATTGTAGGCTTGAGGCCTCGACTCTCTCATAAGGGGTGAACTTGGTTGAACAAAATCTCTACTTGGGTGAACAAAGTCTCTAGTTGGGTGAACAAAGTCTCTACTTGGCACTTAACTTGGACTTCTGGGATCGGCGACTTGTTGATGCCGCTGGGGAGGGTACAGAGGGTGCAGGTCAATTATCCAGTGCTCTTTCGGAAGGTGCCCACCAGTCTCCATTGAAGTTGGCAGAGGTTCCCTCTAAAGGATTCTGAGTGGTCTCGGGTACTGAAGCTGGAGTCTCTGCAGCCTCCTCTTGCTCTTGGTTAATTTCTGTGGTCTCTGTTTCTGTTTCTCTCTCTCCCACTTGTGAGACGGGTAACAAGTTGTTTCAGTGCGAGACCTTTACCTGGCCTACTTTGAAGGGTTCTTCTCTCCAGCGATCAGCCAGCTTGTGTTTGATGGGATTCCCCAGATTGTGTAGGTGAACAGAGTCTCCAGGATGAAGTTCCCGATATCGAACCTTGTGGTTGTACCTCCGCTTGTTGCAGGCATTTAGGCAGGCTGATGCCTTTTCTGCTATCTGGTAATCACTATGCACGCTGTCCTGAAGTTACTTCACATAGCTGTAGTGAGCCATATTGGGTACCCAATTGGTACATAACCATAGTCGTGCCTCTCGCCCGAACATCATGAAGTACGGTGTGTACCCCGTAGATTCATGCCTGGTGCAATTGTATGCGTGCACCAGTGCTTCTAAGTGCTTGCTCCATTCACCCTTTTGAGAGCCTTTTAATAATGTTTGGTTGAATCTTTCTGGGAGAGTGTCTCCCTCTGGATGATACGGAGAAGTCCTAGACTTCTGAATATTTAGCAGCTTGAGAAGCACCTTGATAAGCTTGCTCTCGAAGTCCCATCCCTGGTCGGAGTGCATCCGATTTGACAGACAGTAGTGTATAAAATACTTCTCCCACAGTACTTTGGCGACAATGAGAGCTTTCTGGTCCTTTGTCAGGAACGTTTGAGAGTAGCGGGTGTAGTGATCTGTCACTAGCAGATATTGCTAATGCCTCTTGAGTCTGGTTCGATGCACAAGAAGTCCATGCAAACTAGATCCATCCGGCCAGAACTTTTGAGATGGAACATTGAGGCAGCATGGGTAGGAAGTGTCTTCCTCAAGATACACCTCCAACACTTCCGACAATGCCGCTCTACGGACTCTCTTACATCTTGGGCCAAAAGAACCGGTCCCTCACCAATCCAAACATCTTATCTACCCCCAGGTGTCCATGGTCATCATACAGGGACCACAGGACTTGGTGCTGCAGACTGCTGGGTAGAACGAACTGTCTCCTTTTGGGGTGATCGTGGTTGAAGATGACGCGATATAGAAGGCCACACTTGGAACTTGTCCCATTCCCTCATGAGGACTGCGATGGTATCAGCCAAGGGACGTTTTATCAAGGAGGGTTCATTCTGATGGAGGTCCTGATGACAGGTTCACGCAACTGGGCTTGTACCAATTCTTTCCAAGTAAGGATTGAGTTTTGAGTGATGCCCATGGCGTCTGGGTGGCAGTAGGCATCAGGAAGAGCCTTAGGTTGGCATCTCAAAGAATCAGCCATTCGCAACTCGGAGAACGCAACTTTATATTCTATGATTGCTGCCATTGAGCACATTGCCTGCATTCCCAGGACAGTCATCTTGCGTCGCACGCAGTCCAGGTCTCCTTGATAGGGTGTCGGCTCCTATGTTCAGGGGTCCTGGTTTATATTTCAAAGTGAACTCTGGCGACAGTGAGAGCATTCTGGTCCTTTGTTAGGAACGCTTGGGATTGGTGGGTGTAGTGATCTGTCACTACCAGGACATTGCTGATGCCTCTTGAGTCTGGTTCGATGTGCAAGAAGTCCATGCAGACTAGATCCATTGGGCCAGAGCTTTTGAAATGGTCCATTGAGGCAGCACGGGTAGGCAGTGTCTTGGTAACAGGTAGTTGGAGAGGGCCGCTAGCCACATGTGACCGGTGGCATCCAATTTGGCGGATGTATATAGGGTTGTTGTCTGTTATGACTTCGAAGGAGACTCCGTACAGGTAGTCGTGGAGTTTTTTTACAACAGCCCACTTGAGGGTAAAGAACTCAAGCTTATGGACAGGGCAGTTCTGTTCGCTTGGGGTCAAACTTCAGCGAGTGAGTACGCCACTGGCCGAAGCCAGCAGGATACTTCTGATGTTGCACAGCTCCCAGCCCATAGAAACTGGCATCCACATGCAGGATGTATTGTTTCTCTGGATCGGCGTACGCCAGGACCGGGGCTTCTGTGAGACTTTCCTTCAATCCTATGAAGGCCTCTTCGCATGCAGGTGTCCACTTGTCTCCAAAAGGTTGTCTTGCAGATCCAGCTTTCTGTCCAGTTTCCTCAGGGTAGATTTCTAGTAAATTATTAAGGACCTTGGCTTTACTTGAGTATCCTTCTACGAAGCGGCGGTAGTATCCGCAGAATCCATGGAAGCCTCGCAGCTCCATCATGTTGGTTGGTCTTGGCCAGTGCACCACGACCTCGACCTTGGTGGGGTTGGTAGCCACTCCGTCTGCGGACACTATGTGTCCCACTTAGGTGATTTAGGTTCGGCAGAACTGGCACTTGTCCAGGGACAACTTCAGGCCTTCCTTGACTAGTCTATCTAACACCTTGAGGAGGTGTTCCTCGTGCTCCTTGAGAGTCCTTCTGAACACGCTGATATCATCGAGGTAGACTAGGCACTCACGGGGTTCATATCCCCAATGGTTTTCTCATCAACTGCTGGAAAGTTGCTATTGCACCGCAAATGCCTTGGGTCATTTGGGTAAACTGATAGAAGCCAAGGGGGCAGATGAATACCGTTTTCTCCTGGTATTTGGAGCTCATGGGTACCTGATAGTACCCAAATCTCAGGTCCAGCATGCTGAACCCCTGGCTTCCCATCAGCGCATTGAGCATCCCTATCCGCGGTAGAGTATACTGATCTGGTATGGTACACCTGTTCAAGGTCCGGTAGTCCACGCACAGGCGCACAGACTAAAAAATGTTTGTACCCCCACAATTGGAGAGGCGTAGGAACTTCGGATTTGGTCACTATGCTTGCTGTCTCTATCTCATTCAGGACATGACTCACGTCCTCCACATCTCCGGAGGAGATACGTCTGGAGCGCTCCCGGAATGGCTTGGTATCATTCAGATGAATCGTATGCTGGGTGTTCTTGCTTCAGCCCATGTCCATCTCACTAGTGGAGAACACCTACCGGCATTCCAGCAGCTTGCCCCGCAGCCGTCTCTTCCAGTCTTCTGACAGGGTCGATTCCCCAAAATCAAACTGTAATTCATCAGGCTCCTCTTGCACTGTGGCGGCGTTTACGTGCGCCATCAGTTCTACGGGGGTAATCGGGTATATCCAACCCAGTCTCTGGCCCACATCAAATGGTACCTTATGAGGGCATATGTTTTGGCTAGTCACCATTACTTTCTCCAGAATGTAGGATCTCTACTCCTGTATCTCTGGACCCATCTTGAACCCTCTCTCGATATCCTCCTCATGTGTGGTCTCGAGGGAGAAGTAACGATAGCTTTCGTCACGCTTTTGAAAGGCTGTGACTGCTTCCAGGCCCTCACTCCCCCTGGTGGAATCTCGATCAACCCTTCCACGTGATTAAAGATTTCTGCATAATCCTCTTCTGCCACGACCCGGTAGCACTTTTCTTTGAGTACTGGATTAATTAGTGGAGAAGGTAGAGGTAGTTCACCCTCCTCGTGAAGATACGCCCGGATCACAGCCCGCACCACGTCGGCGTTGGTCCCCAATATGATGGGGGAACTGGGTGTTCTCAGGGGTCAGGTCATATCAGTGCCTCCACCTCCCTGGGATGTCTTGTTAGTGTTTAACTTGGGTATGTCCATTCATAGCAAGTGGAGAGAAAGAATCCCTATTGTTTGGCACTAAAGAGAGTACGCCCTAATTAAAACTTATATTTTTTATTATAAACTGATTAAAATAAACTGTTTGGAGAGAACCACATACACAAAACAAACAAGAAATAATTAAAAGACGGAGAGGTGTGGTAGGGTGTTTAATAGAGGTGTTTTATATATATATACCTCTTAATTAAACCTTAGTGAACCCTATAATCTGGGTGGTCTCTATCAAAACCCCTGTAGCAGTGGGGTATAAGCAGTTAAATGTAGGCTTGTCTGCTGAATGCAAGATAAGGCTGCTCGTAATGATGGCGGAGATGAAACAGCCATAGGCACCTCAAGCATAACAGAGCTGCATTTAACTGTCTAATGCTAGTTGGGTAATACCAAATGTGGATATATAAGAGAGACTAACACATTTTAGTGGTCAGTGAGAATAGCAACTAGTTCTTTGGAACCCTCCAAAAGGTGTCTCCATTCTTGAAGAGCCAGTTTTATGGCCAAAAGTTCACGATTACCAACATCATAATTCCTTTCGGCCATAGAAAATTTCCGTGAAAAAAAACCACAGGGGTGAAGTTTCTCTTGGGGAGAAGTCCTCTGGAAAAGGACTGCGCCGGCTCCTACGTCCGAGGCGTCGACCTCCAAAGTGAAGGAGAGGGAGGTATCCGGATGACGAAGGATGGGTGCAGAAACAAAAGCCTTCTTGAGAACCTCAAAGGCAAGAATAGCCTCAAGAGACCAAGAAGAGATATCGGCGCCCTTCTTGGTCAGTGCGGTGACGAGAAGAGCAATAGAAGAAAATGTTTTGATGAATTTCCTGTAATAGTTGGTAAAGCCGAGAAAACGCTGCACAGCCTTAAGTGAATTCGGCAGCGGCCAATCGAGAACAGCTTTCAGTTTCTCTGGATCCATGGAGAAGCCTTGGCTAGAGATGATATAGCCTAAGAAGGCAGTAGAGGACTGGTGGAACAAACACTTCTCCATCTTGGCATATATGCGATTAGAACGGAGTCTAGAAAGCACTAGTTTGGTATGTGAAATGTGTTCCTCCAGATTTTTAGAAAAAATTAGAATGTCGTCTAGGTAGACTATGACAAATGTTCCCAATACATCGCGGAAGATGTCGTTCATAAACTCTTGAAAAACGGCAGGAACGTTACATAAAACAAAGGGCATAACAAATTATTCATAATGTCCAGAACGTGTGTTAAATGCAGTTTTCCACTCGTCCCCCTCCCTTATACGAATGAGATTATAGGCACCTCTTAAGTCAAGCTTTGAGAAGATAGAGGCCCCCTGGAGACGATCGAACAGTTCTGAGATAAGAGGAAGAGGATACCGGTTCTTCACCGTGATTTTATTGAGTCCACGGAAGTCAATGCACGGCCTGAGCGATCCATCCTTCTTCTTCACAAAGAAGAAGCCAGCCCCGGCAGGGGAGGTAGAGTTGCGGATGAATCCCTTCTCCAAGTTTCCTGAATGTAGGACGTCATGGCCTCGGTCTCTGGGACGGAGAGTGGATATGACTTAGACTTCGGCAGGATGGTCCCAGGAATGAGATCGATAGGACAATCGTACAGACGATGGGGAGGAAGAATCTCTGCTTGTACCTTGTTGAACACATCCAGGTACTCATGATACACGGTAGGCAGGGTCAATAGATTGGAAGAAATGGAATCCAGGCCGGCAAGCACCGCAACAGGAGACTCCACAGGAACGACGTCTGCGGACGAAGGCCACTGGAGAGGAAGAGTACCGGTCCAGTCAATGCGCGGATTGTGGAGTTGAAGCCAAGGCAATCCTAAAATAATTTGCACTGTAGGAGATTGAAGAATATCGAAGATGATTACCTCCTTATGACCATCAGCCAAGGTCAATGTAAGCAGGATAGACTCCCAAATGATAAACGTCGGCTGGAGTGGCCTGCCGTCGATGGCCTCAAAGCCAATGGGGGTCTTCCTTCTGATCATGGGAATGTGATTCTCTGACGCAAACTTCTGGTCCAGGAAGTTACCACCAGATCCTGAATCGACGAAAGCTTCAACCTTCAGGAAAAGGTTCGGATCCTCCAACATGGCAGGAAGCAGAAACTTCTTTGGGAGAATTTCAGGAGGAGAGGGGCAAGGAGAGACAGTACCCAGTAGAAGCCCCTCTACCTTTACTGGGTGTGCCCGTTTCCCGGCTTCAGGGGACAATTCTGGAGACGATGTTCCGGAGAAGCACAGTAGAAGCAAAGTCTAATCAGGCGACGCCGCGCTCTCTCCGTGGCCCGAAGTTGCTGACTGCCGACCTGCATCGGTTCCGGAGACTCCAGTGCCAGGAGAGGTGTTGTAGGCGACCTGTGAGAAACAACAGTAGAAGGCGAGTGAGAACAGTGCCTTTCGTGCCGCCGCTCCTGAGTAGGCTGATCCATGCGTACGCTCAGGGTAATCAACTCCTCCAGGGAGGAAGGCCGGGCATGAGTAGCTAGGTCATCTTTCAATGTATCTGAGAGTCCGTGCCAGTACGCGGCGGCGAATGCCTCATCATTCCATTGGACTTCGGCGGCCAGCGTACGGAACTCGATGGCGTATTTGGCAGCTGATCTTCGGGCCTGAGAAATGTGAAAACGAGAGACGGCAGCTGTCTCGCGCCGTGTAGAGGAGTATCAAATACAATTTGAAACTCATGTCTAAAGAGAGAGTAATCTTGCGTTAGTTCACTTTTGCGCTCCCACAGGGGGAGGCCCAGGCGAGGGCATCTCAGGTAAGCAAGGCGTAGACATATGCTACTTTAGCACGACCAGTGGGAAACAGGGAGGGGGACATCTCAAACTGCACCTCACATTGGTTTAAGAAGCCACGGCAGGCGAGGGGGTCCCCATCGTAGCGATTCGCAGAGGGAATCTGGGGCACAGGGTTAGCGTAGGATGTGGCCACTGGTGGCGTGCGAGCCATGGGGGTCTCCTGAGGGGAGAACTTGGCCAATTGCTGGGAGACGGTAGATAACTGATTACTAACAAATTGCAAGGCCTCTAAGGAAATTTCTATGGCGATACCGGTACCCACCTCAGGGGGGTCTGCGTTTGTTGGGCTCTGCATAATGTCACGCCTGTATGCCTGCAGACCTGGCAAGACCCCAGTACTGTGGTGGGAATGGTATTACACCACACACCCACAGCAGTGGGAGAAAGCCCGGAGTGTGGTATAGTGTTGCTGGGCCTGTAGAGAGAGTTAGTGATACTTGCAATGTCTGTTGGAGTAAGCGTAAGAATAGTCGTGTCCGTGTGCCAATGTCCAGGGGTCCAGAGGGTAGAGTCGTCAGGGTACAAAGCCAGGTCCAAGGATGCCAGAGGTAAGCGTGGTAGAGTTCGTAGCAAGGTTCAAAGGGTACAGAGAGCAGAGTGGTCCAGGACAAGCAGGGGTCAAAAGCCAGGGAAATCCAAAGTAAACACAGGAGCAGGATACAGCAAGGACACAGAGGGAGCACAGCATAGGTCAGCACACACAGGGAAACAGGAACTATGCAGAGCGAGGAAGAAGAGGACAGACAGGGATTATAAAGGGAGAGACGCCAATAGGAGAAAGGGGAGGAGCAGAGAGAGAAGTGGGAGACAACAGAGACAGGTCAGGGAGAGAAGAGGAGGAGACAGAAGGGGCAGTTAGGGGAATGGCCAGTAGGGATTGGGAGGAGGAGTCAGGAGCGTGACCGGCCAAATAAGACGAGCGTGTGCGCGTGCCCTCTGTAAGTACAGGGTGCGCGCGCACAGGCTGTGACAGGGTGATGGCCCACAGGGACTGAAAGGAGGGAGCAGAAGGGCGACAGAGCCCAGAGGAGGAGCGTGTGCACGCGCCCTCTGCGAGCTGAGGGAGCGCGTGCACAGGCAGCGTCACCAGGCGCGCGGAGCACCACGGGCACCCCGCTGGAGGAAGGCAGAGGAGTAGACAGGGCCTCCAGGGAAGGTGAGGTACTGGTCGCGGGCATAGCGGGTGTCAGGGAGCGGGGAGCGGCACTGCAGGGGCTCGGGGATTGCGCGGGCGCGAGACCTGCGGGGTATGCGCTGAGGTAGTGGGAGAGAGGTAGACGGAACGGGACAGGAGTGAGGAAGGGTAGAGGGATTGGCAGGAGATGGGACAGAGGGAAAAGAAGGGGAAGGAATCCCCTGAATCGTCACATTGCAATGGTCCAATCGAAATCCATACCTCAACCCGATTGAAATGCTGCGGGAAGACCTTAAGAGAGCTGTGCATAAACAAATGCCCGCAAACCTCAATGAACTGAAGCAACGTTGTAAAGAAGTATGGGCCAAAATTCCTCCACAACGATGTGAGAGACTGATAAAGTAATACAGAAAACAATTACTTCAAGTTATTGCTGCTAAAGGTGGTTCTACAAGCTATTGAATCACAAGGTGTACTTTGTTTTTCACACATGGTTTCTCCATTTTGGCTTTATTTTTGTTAAATAAATCATGACACGGTGTAATATGTCATGTCGCTAACTCACTCACATCCATGCTGTGGTCACAGCTGATTCTCTTTGAACTTGTTGATGTCCGTTGCTTAGCAACCGTGAATATATAAACCCACTCATGATGTGAGCCAATCCCCCCTGAGGAAATCACTCACGTGACAAATTGCGTCATGACATCAAGCTAGATGGAACTGAGCTTTTGCTGAGAGGTGCTTTCATGCCCAAGACTAGCCGCGGTGTACATGCGACGCTAGTGAGGCAGAGTAATCATCGCTGGCATCAGGGAGATTGAGGATCCCTGTTGCGGACACTGGTTATCGTAGATGCACACATTCCGAGGCTCTCCCAGATTTATAGATTACTGCGTGTGATCCCTCACTTGAGCCATCCTCCAGCTGGTGATGTCTGCTTACAGTTTCCCACAAATTAGTGTTTTTTTAAATCCCCTATGTGAGTGCATGTCCTTGCGACCTACTCTCTTTTATATTAAACTTGCATACAGTATTATTTTATGGAGCTGGTGCTTCTCTGCCTGTCTGTCTGTCTGTCTCTCTGTCTGTCTGTCTCTCTCTCTCTCTCTCTCTCTCTTTATATATATATATATATAAATGTAAATACAGCTGTATGCTCATCTGCATGTCTTAGGCAGGTCTGCAACCCCGCCTTTCACCATTATCACCCAGCACACCGCACTTCCACTGCAGCAAGGGATTCTGGGAAATGACATGCAAATGAGCACACAGTGCCACTTTTTGCTTCAAAAACCATTTTTAACATGGTTCCCTATAGGCTTAAGCTTGCTGCATGGTCACAGCTTTGAGCACAGCCAGGGTTAAGGTGCATACCCAGAAAATCCACCCACAGACAGGTTTTTTTTTTTTTTTTTTTTTTTTTTAGTAGCCCGGGTGGTGAAAAAAGTGATTCCACCTCAAAAACCGTGCTCATGGTCCAGTGAGACCAGGTGCTCAAAACTTGTGACAAAGTCCACTCCGGAGAGTAGGCCAGTCCGTGCCATAGACAGTCCTCTTCAGCCAAAGCCTGGGAGTCCTGCTGTTACATGACGTCTTCCTCCGAAGAGTCCGACGTCCTTCTCGTTCCCTCCTAGTGCAGCAGGCGCCGCAGGAGGGTCCAAGACTTTAGGGTTTTCGGCTGACGCCTACTAACCCACCGCAATCTTCCCCCGAAGGGATGGCGACTACTAGCCAGCACTCAGTCTTTGCTCTCCGGAGAGAGGGGTGACTATAACCCAACAAACGAAACATCAAAAATCCATAGTGCAAGTTCTCCTGTGCGCTGTGTGATGTGATGCAGTGACAGACGACACAAAAAAGTGTGCACGAGTGCACGCCCGGCCCCTTGCAAGGCCAGGCGGGTGAAAAAAATAGTTGGCTAGTCCCCTCAGCGGAAGGCAATAAGGGGGGCCAAGTGCAGGAAAAATAGGGGACGGTTGCTGATCAAGTGCTCGTAAGTGGAGGCCGCCGCCCAAACAGCCAACCACAGTGCAGCAAGTGATGCTCCCCAGGTGTTCCAAGCCTGGGGTGCAAGATTAAAAATGCCCGGGCTACTTTGCATCCGCCCTCTCAGCCCATGACCAGACCAAGTGATGCAAATAGGGCCATCCTTCACAGGACAGACCCTACACTTGATCTTAGCCAAAAGGCCGAAAAGCGATAAGCTTGCTGCATGGTCACAGCTTTGAACACAGCCAGGGTTAAGGTGCATACCCAGAAAACCCACCCACAGACAGATTTTTTTTTTTTTAGCCGGGCGGTGAAAAAAAGTGATCCACCTCTGAATCCGTGCTCATGGTCCAGTGAGACCAGGTGCTCAAAACTTGTGACAAAGTCCACTCCGGAGAGTAGGCCAGTCCGTGCCATAGACAGTCCTCTCCAGTCGAAGCCTTGGAGTCCTGCTGTTACATCGACGTCGTCATTCGGGGATTCCGACGTCCATCCTGTTCCCTCCTAGTGCAGCTGGCGCCGCAGGAGGGTCCAAGTCTTTAGGGTGTTCGGCTGACGCCTACTAACCCACCGCAATCTTCCCCCGAAGGGATGGCGACTACTAGCCAGCACTCAGTCTTTGCTCTCCGGAGAGAGGGGTGACGATAACCCAACACGAAACCGAAACAAAATCCATGGTGCGAGTGCTCCAGTGCTCTGTGTGATGCAGTGCAGGAGGTGCTCAGACGTACAAACACAAAAAGGTGTGCACGAGTGTATGCCCGGCCCCGTGCAAGGCCAGGCGGTCACAAAAATAATTGGCTTGTCCCCTCAGCGGAAGGCAATAAGGGGGGGTCAAGTGCGGGAAAAATAGGGGTGCAAATGATCAGTGCTCGTGCCAAGTGCTCTTGAAGTGGAGGTTGCAAATCCTCAACCTCCACAGCCCGAAGGTGCAGCAAGTGGTACTGCCCCAGGTTAACCACTCCTGGTGTGCAGAGAAAATAAGCCCGGGCTACTTTGCATCCGTATTCTCAGGCCATGACCAGAGGACCAGCTGTAGTCTGGAGAATCTGTCCTTCACAGAACAGACACTACACTTGATCTTAGCCAAAAGGCCGAGAAGCGATAAGCTTGCTGCATGGTCACAGCTTTGAGCACAGCCAGGGTTAAGGTGCATACCCAGAAAACCCACCCACTGACAGCTGTTTCGACCTTAATGGGTCTCATCAGTGTGGGGTTGGTTAACTGGGTATGCAAAGAAGCTAAAGGATGGGGTTTACCATACTGAGTTAAGTTATGGTGAGTGAAAAAAGTGACAAAAACCCTCCACAGCAAAGTAAATATGGAAATGTAAATACAACTGTATGCTCATCTACATGTCTTAGGCAGGTCTGCAACCCCGCCTTTCACCATTATCACCCAGCACACTGCACTTCCACTGCAGCAAGGGATTCTGGGAAATGACATGCAAATGAGCACACAGTGCCACTTTTTGCTTCAAAAACCATTTTTAACATGGTTCCCTATAGGCTTAAGCTTGCTGCATGGTCACAGCTTTGAGCACAGCCAGGGTTAAGGTGTATATATATATATATATACTGTATACAGTACCTGAGGGCAAAATTTGTATGACTAATTATTCTCCTAAGCCATCTGTTTGTATTTCACTTTTTTTTTCCATTTTGGTTGTCATGTCCTTTTGTACCTTGTCTATTGAAATTTTTGAAACGTAATAAAAGAATATTTAAAAAAATTAGTAGCAAACCTACCCCATATGATAGAACACAATAAGATGCAACACAACATAGACACAGGCAATACAATTCAAAAGATATGTTGTAGCACAATGAAAAAGTTTTACATTTTAGCATGCACAAGCATCCTAGACAAATAATACATAATACCAAAATAATATAACAATAATAAGTGAAGGCATACATTCATTCAGCATCTGTTTCATTCAACCCTGTTAGGCTATATTGTTATTGGTTTTGTTTAGTTTTCTGAAAAGAAGGAATAGATAAGATATAATAAATACAGTTTACATCATCTTTCAGTCTGCACATGTACAGAAAAGAGTACTATTGGTTGTTTACTGGTCTAATTTTTCAGGTGTATGCCCTTATTCTGTCGGATCACCACTTTTACAGCTTACAGAATAAGGGCCATTGTGTTACCATTGTTGGTTTACCCAGGAGAGATAGAAGCATTGTTGCAAAATATTACAATTAAACTTTATGATTTTATTTGCCTTAATTTCATACAGTATGATATATTTTACAGTTTAATAATTAGTATATCTTTACAACTACACATGTACAACATTCAAGTATATTGTACTGAAGATTTGGAAGAGACCCTAATTTATCTACAACTATTTGTGTGTACCACGGTGATCCGTGGCTGACATCGTGCTGAATCAGCTGTTGCTGCGTCCTATCTGCTCGGGCGCCCTTTCCGGTGCTGCAGGAGTCCCCGCTTGATGAGCTGTACCCACGAGCCGACGGAGACGCCAGCTGAGCAGAAAGCAGCACACAGATGAGAGGGGATACTCTCTAAATTATCCACTGCCTGCAAACCTATTCCATCTGGTGAGTAGGCATTGCTATCATCATCCTTGGTGCTACGGAGTGCAAGAACCATCTATTCGGTTTTTTATTGTTCAATAATATATGTCCATGTAAATTGTGCATTATATTAATTATTAATTGTTATTAAATGTTTTTACTGTCCTAAAATACCAATCCAGTTTTCAGCTGTTATATGTTGTCTTATATGTTGTTTGTTTAACTTTTTAACAGTATTACGCTATGCGCTGTGCTTTTTCTATGTTTTTAAGCTCATCGTGAGGATCCACGTTTCTTCACAGCCAACAGGCTTGGCTTTCGTATATCCTTTAATAGTAGTAGAATATATAGGCGCCCACGGAACTATTCCCTGTCTATACTGTTATCCTGACCAGGTGATCAGGCTTTGTGTCCCAGGCAGCCCCTTATATATGTTTTAACAATTTGTATAAGGTATTAGTTACTACACCACATTTATTGCGGTTAGCGCTACCTGTTTTGTTGTTTAGATGAGTATAAGTTACAATATACAGCCATTATATTTTACTTGAATACTGTTTGCACTATCTGTCACACTACACCTGATTGACTTTTGTTTTAAGTAAAATCTTTCAGTCAATTGAAAAAGTAAATGTTTTTTATTGTCAAAAGACAATTTTGTGTATATAATTTTGAAGTCTGGTACTGGCAGATTGTATAAAACAGAGTCCGACATTTGCCCTACATTATGTAGCTCTACTCCAGTTCCTTCAGAAAATGCTGACACCCATAGCAGTTGACCACTAAGCCAACACTGGAAATTGGCAAGCCTCTTAGACTGGGGCCAAAACCAAAAATAAAACGAAGGGTAAATGTAAGCTAAACTCTTCCTGTACTAAACCTACTTCTGCAGCTACAGTATGTTTATACTGGGACAGAGTACTATAATGAAGATTAGTATATTTGAACATAGCAACCACAGTGGGAAATAGAGACAATAAACATGTCCCCATGTAGTACTCTCTGGTACCCAGTAATCCAGTTTGACTTTCCTAACTTTAACAAAAGCCATAGTGATAGCGATTTATAGCATAACCATAGAATTGGAACCTCAGAAACAAAAGGAAGAAGAGTAGTGGGGTTTGCTTGGTTATTGTGTTAGTATTACTGGTACTAAATCTGGGGAAAGTCCAAGAGGGAGAACCAAAACAAGATTACTTTCAGATACTGTAAAGCAGTGTGACTACACTTCCCCTATGGAGAAATCATCAGCACTGAGAAAGAGTAAGGTGATGGGCAGGATAGTACTGCTGAAGCAACTTACCACTACATGTCAAAAAGTGTATTCCAATGACAGGGACAAACAGAAAAAATAGATTCTTCCATCTAGAATTTATTCAAACCTGACCTAGACAACAATTCCATGGCTATACTGTATGTACTGTAGTGCATACAAATGCAAAGTCAGCAGGAAACTTAGCCACATTGGAACTTCCACATATGGACAGATGTCATGCCAGTCAGACAAGAAAGTACTATCAATTGGTAGTATGGGTAACAGTGGTTTTTAAAAAAAAACATTTCATTATCATTAGAATCCTCTTCTAGAGCCACACCCATACTTTCTGAGATTTCCTGTTCATTTCTTTTGAAATACTCTCCTGATAATAAAGATGTGTAGAATAAGAGAGAGAGACTTGCTCAGGTTCCGTTACTCAAGAATTAACTGTCAGGGAGGCCATTCCAATTAAAGTTATAGTTTGATCACATATATCCTGAGGTGCAGAATATAATAGGCCATGAATGTTATAGTAGCATTTAATTTGCAACCCATATCTGCAATTAATTCGCTACACTTTTACAGGCTAATTTCAACTATATTCCCACACTACCAATTTCCCTCCAGAAGAAGTTCTTGTAGAAAATTCATTTTAGAGCTATACAGGTAGATGTGTACCCAGGTCAGCAAAGCAAGGAAGTCTTCCACTTTGCCATCTATGCACTTGAAAACAGATATGTGGGCAAGTAACCAAGGCCAAACTTAAGACTTACTCACAGTTAATGTCAGAATAATATGCAGTTCCCACTTCTGGGGTAGCTGCTCTGTGTATCTATGGCTAAGAAGCATACTGGTGCCAATACATAGAATTGCTGTCACAGCATACTTTTCAGCTACACACTGCTCACACCTATAGCCGCCACCTTCTGGCGTTCGTTAAAAGCTGTTCACTTCCACTTCCTACAGTAGAGGCAACTCTTATTCGAACAAAAACCAGTGGCAATTCCCCAAAAAACCCAGGAAACACCCAGGTACATTCTGAATACATGCCTTAAACTTTCCTTAAACTAGCTCCAGCATTTCTGCATTGATTAATGGCCTATCAGATTAACAGCGGGGGTCCCTGGCAGTCCCATTCAAACTGAATTGGAATGCCAGGGATCCCTGCTGTGTTAATCCTATGGGTCGTTAGTCAATGCAGAAATGCCTTAAACGTGCCTCAAACTAGCCCAGAACATACCCAGCACATACCCAGAATGTAACCCGGCTAGTTTAAGGCAAATGTTAGAATAAACGTTGCCTCTACTGTAGTTGCCATAGTCAGTTCAATGTTCCTTGTGCACACAAAGGAGATATGCTAGTAGCTTGATTTTCTTTCTTTTTATTTATTTATAAAATAATTCACCAGGAAGTAAAACATTGAGAGTTACCTTTCGTTTTAAATTATGTCCTGGGCACAGATTTACTGTATGTTGACAATAAATGGTTATATTAAACAAACAGAGTTTATACAATCAATTTCCAGACATTTCATGGGCCGTTATAGATATGATTATGGGCATATGTAACATTTATAGATATGGTTAAAATTGTGTTAGGAGAGGTGGGATAGGCCTGGAATGTTTTGTGTCAGAAGAGGCCCTGCCTCAAGAAACTTGAAGTCTATTAGACAGGGTAAGTTGAAACATTGGGTATATGGGATGGGAGGGCTGGTGAATTTCAGATTGCAATAGAGCATTACCAAACATCAGGAAATTGCAGCATATGGCTGGCACTGTTTGGCTGTCACCAAAGGCTCTCAGCCTTTGGGACGACACAGATGTAGGCTGAAGAGGTTCAGAATTAATGAAGCTGTGGTTTGAGAGTCCATTGTCCTCCTGGGTCATTAATGTTCCAGCGGGTGGGCTGACGAAATTCATAGCAGTAAGCAAACACAGATGTTAACCCTTGTATGCGGATTCTGTGTAGCTCTAGTGGAATCCTTTCAGGTGTTCCACTTTTGGGGCGACGCAGATGTACGCTCAAGGGGTTCAGGATTAAATACAAGTGTGAGAAGTAGATCTCAAAGTATGCTGTGACAATGGTGCTACACACTAGCTGGTAGAGCTCATAATGTTAAATCTGCTGCCCAGAATATTAGAGATAAAGTTGATTCTATTCCACACAAGGTGCCTTAGATATCAACTAAATATTGTTCTCATGTAAATCTTTAAGGAAGTGTGGGATATGAGTCATTTAAAAATCTGCATATCTCATTAGCATATTTCCCAGTTATCTTAGGTGAGCTCCTTTTTGTGCACCAGGAACATTAACATTAGCAACTGGCAATGGAAAGTGGAAGGGGTCTGCTTTTAAAGAAAACCAGTGGGTGACAACTACAGGTGTGAGCAGTGAGCAGCTCAAATGTATGCTGTGACAGCAATGCTACTCAACAGATGGTTTGCTCAGACACCTAGAGCTGCTGCCCAGAATTGCAAAGCTATGACAACATGAACAACAGAACACGCATGAATTGATGTAATCCACCGCCGCTAACCAGGAGCAATCTCCCACCCCCCCGATAATATACAGGAAGGTGAAAAACACAGTGACTGCCATATAAAGTAATATAGAGGAAACTATACAAGTCAAAAAAAGTATTCAGGTGCGAGAGTTCCTGGTATGAAGAGGGTTGTGATGAAAGGAGGGGTTTGGGTTGCACAGAGGAGTTGTTGGGCATGACCAGGTCAACAATGGGGAGTCCAGCAGGGTGAGTAGGAACAAAACAGGGGCAAGGACTAGAAACAAGGACAAAAACCAGCAACATGAATAAGGTACAAGCCAATGAGAAATGTTCCAGAAGCAAAATAACCAGATAAAGTTTCAGAAATTTCCAAAGAAAAATAACCTGTTACAGCAGCAAATGTATCAGGCATTTTTTTGGTTTATGTGGGGATCAATCAGGAAGTATCTCTGCTGGGCAATCAGCAATAAATCCTAAGAAACTGAGTTTGCTGGTGAAACCAGTTGAGGTCGTCGACATAGGAGTAGTCAGCATATGACACTATTCCCCCTGGACGGGCTGCATGCCCATAGAGCGGGGTACTGTACAGGCTTGGCAATTTGAATGGGGATGGAAAAGTCAAACTAACCCTAGCACATGTATGTCTGTGGCCTGTTCCCAAGAATGGTTCGTATCCTTTGCAGTCGGTCAAATACTCCAAAATATTCCTCGTATTCTCTAACATCCATTATGTCACCACAGGTGGTCTTCCCTAGGAATATGAGCCAGACAAGCTATTTTAAACAATGACACATGGAAGATGGGATGATGATCCACACAATTGAAAATGGTCCCACTTATCTGGGTTTTAGTTTTGGGTGATAGCCAACAATGCACAAGTGCTTTAAAGAAAGCCAAACCCTACCTTATACCTCACCGCACACTGAGGTACAGGTCTTTGTTTGTCAGCATACTGTTTATATATTAATTTGGAGAGTAACAATTTCCGTGCTACCTTGTTCTGTTCCTTGATCAGGCAGCATGCCATGTGCGGTGCAGCTGGTACGTCTTTTGCCATATATACCATTGGCAATGAAACTATGAGCACTTTGGGATATTTAACAGAAATGCAAAAGAATAGAGAAACGTTGGTGGTGATATGAATGTGGTTGTCATATGCAAATTCAGCTAAGGGTAAGAGATCGATCCAATTATCCTTTGTTTGATTTATATAACTGCAGAAATATTCTTCGAAGATTGGCTTACTCTTTCAGTTTGACCATCAGTCTGTGGGTGAAATGCTGAGGAGTAATGTAATTGAATAGCCAAACTGGAAGTAAGTACCTTCTAAAGCCAAGATGTAAACTTGGGTCCTTGATCAATGACCATGCTCAACAGTAATCAATGTAGGCGATACACATGATGCAGAAACAGAGAGGCCAAGGTCGTAATAGAGGGGAGGCTGGGTAGGACTACTAAATATTCAATTTTAGAAAACACGTCTATGATTACGCATATTACATAATTATTTTGGGATTTTGAAAGACCAGTGATAATACCCATAGAAAGCCTTTATCAGGGCTTAGCTGACAATGGCAATGGATGGAGGAGCTCATGATATTCCTGTTTAGACAGCTTTATTTGAGCACATAGCACACAACATTGGACTTACAGTATCCTTCTACATTTTTCATTTCATGCCACCAAAACCAATGTTGTATGAGTTCGAGAGACTTTTGTATTCCTGGATGACATGCTAGTGGAGTGTCCTGACACCACTCAAGAAATCTTACACGTGTTCTCTTTAAATGCCCATCAATCCTTGTCCCCTGGACCAGCCTCCATCTCCTAGGGTGCATTCGGATGTTCTGAAAATATATATATAATCTTTCTAACTCAGTGTGCGTGATCTGTAATTGAGCTTCCCAGGCGGTAGGATCTGTAGCTGCAATAACATTCAGAGGCGTTAAGATTGGCAGTGGTTCAGGGCAGTACCAATTGGCATATGTATATGGTGCAAGGCATTAGCCTTCAGATGTCTAATTCCCAGTCGGTATGAGATAATGTGTTGAAAGCATTCAAAAAACAACATCCATCTTGCATGTCTAGGACTAAGGACCATAGGTAGTTTTGCAACTTAGGAACCCCTTCTTGATTGCCAAAAGTCCTTTGTCAAATATGATGTAGTTTATGTCTGGACCCGTTAATTTTTATGAATGGTATGCTATGGGATATAGTATATTTTATTTGTCGTGTTGTGACAAAATGGCCAATAGAGCAGTGTTGGAGATGTTTTTTCTCTAGTCCTAGCAAAATCCAATTCTCTGGCATCCTACCTGACATTTTCAGTGACCATGCAATAGTGTACTGTGTAAGGAAAATCAGATCATCCCTATTAAGCGCTAAAGTTCTGCTCACTAGAACACTTAGAAACTTTAACCTACAACAGTTTCTGGCTGAACTTGCCAGCTGCCCTTGGCACAGAATCGACTTCATTCCCAACCCCGATTCTGCGCTCGACTATTTCCAATCAGAGTTTTTAAAATTCTGGATACCCATGCTCCACTTTGCAGAATAAGAATACAGGGGGTCAACCTTCCATGTGTTACAACCGACTTTATAGTGCTCTCCCATCTTAGGGATGTCTTGTGGAAAAGCTACAAAGTAACAGGCACTACTAAGAATCTTAATAACTAAAGATGCCTGCAGAATATGTGCACAAGGCAAACAAGGCACGCAAAAACCCAATATTACTCTGACAATCTTCATCAGAATGATCAAATCCAGCTAACTTTTGGAAGGTTATCAACAGTATATTCCAGCATTCTAGCCATCAACAACCATGTAATATCAATAAGGAGGATATTACCCTGGAAAATCCCACTGACATTGCAAATACAGGGTACATTCAATGAATACTTTGTGGGGTGTGCTACAAATTTATTAGCGAAACGCAACCTGAACTATGTACATGAACCTCATTCTGGGAGTACCTCCATAGCCCCACCCTGTCCCAACACTGCCCACAGTTTTCAATTAGTTCCAGTATCTGAAGAGGAGATAACCCAAGCACTCCTCAAATTAAAACTAAACAGCCAATGTGGACCTGACCTACTGCAATCTGTTCCTAAGACTTGGTGCCCCAGCCATTGCCTAACCTCTTGCTTCCCTAATCAACTTTATCTTGTCTTCAGGCCATGTCCCGAAGACCTGGATAACTGCCAGAGTTGTCCCAATCTTCAAAAGTGGGGACAAAAACACTGTCTCAAACTACAGGCCAATCTTTCTCCTCCCAATACTATCCAAAGTCATGGAAAAATGTGTTCACTCCAATTAAGCGATTACCATTCCAAGACAAATTTCCCTAGCCAATTCCAATATGGTTTTCGCTCCAAACACTCCACAGTAGCTACCCTCCTAAAAGTTTGCAATGATATCCAGTGTGGAATGGAACTGGGACAACTTACTGGTGCAATATTCCTAGATTTGGCAAAGGCTTTTGATACTGTTGATCATGATATCTTGCTAAACTCCAGTGCTCTGGAATAGGGAAGCATGCTTTAAACTGGTTTCATTCCTACCTATCAGGTACTGTAGATCCCAAAATGTGTCTATCTTGGGTACTAACTCCAACCCCTTGTTTTTCACCTGTGGTTTCCCGCAAGGCTCTGTTCTGAGGCCCGTACGCTTCTCAGTGTTCATTAATGATCTTCCTACAGCTTGTAAGGGAACCTCAATACACTTGTATGCAGGCACACAATCTTATATGCACACATCCCTAACCTCTCTGACATTAGACATGTTCTTCAATCTGACTTTTGAGACTCGAAAATTGGATTTCCAAAAACAAACTGTTTCTAAACACTGACAAGACAGTAACAATGGTATTTGGGAACAAGGCTAAATTTCTAAAGCTTCCAATGAAGGAGTTACAGATCAGAACCAACTCTAATACTATCCTAGCCCCTGTTACTAGTTTCAAATATTTGGGCATATGTTTGACTCCCATTTAACATTTGGGTTGCACATTGATACCCTGTCATCCAAAACCTATGCCATACCAGGTTTACTATATAGGAACAAATTCTCCCTAAGTCTGCTGGTTAGAAAACACATTGCACAGCAGATGCTGATGCCAAATATAGACTATGGGGACATAGTATATGGCAAGGCACCCCAAACTCACCTTGGCAAACTTGATACCCTCTACAACTCAATATGCCATTTTGTCCTCCAATGCAATTACAACACATATCACTGAGAAATGCTCAAAGAACTAGATTGGTCATCATTTGAGTCTAGGCGCAAAGTTCATCTCTCCTGTCTTGCCTTCAAATACTTTCTTGGCAAGCTACCTGCCTCTCTGAACAAGCTCCTCACCCCTACCACATACAGCATTTATCATCTATCTCCAAAAGACTGTTCATGGTTGTGACGGGGAGGAAAGGGTTAATACCTGATTTGCTATGCATTACTGTTGTTGCCCTGTCCCCGCCATTTTTATTCCCCATTTGCAGGCCATTCCCTGTCTGCGAGGGTAAAAGACAAGATGCATTGCTTGCCATGCCCTCTAACCGACATAAGATGGCAGATCTTAAATGTAAGGCAGGAGGTATTTTTCTGTAAGTCCAAGCAGGAATTACTTGGACATCCAGCTATGATATGGGTGAATGAGCTGGCGCTATTTTTATGACCATGCCTCAAAAGGCTGTAGTTATTTTTATGATGGAGCCTCAAAAGGCTCTCACAGATTTAGAGTCCCCCTGTATAAAAGGGTGTCAATTATGAAAAGATGCAGAGACCCATAATGTATTAAATACTGGCATACTGATGCACAGCAGATGTCAGGCTAGTGACACCTTTGATTCAGAAACCAGACACAGTGGCACCAAGTTATGGGTGTAGCCCAAGTATGCTAAGTGGCATGGGCGTCAACCTGACCCATGCGCCCTGCCCACCGGACAGCATTTTTGACCGGTCTTATGAACTGTGGGTAACTTGGCTAATCGTGTTTTTTTTTGTTCCCACGAGGGGATTGGATCAACATGTTAAAGATAGATTTGGGCAGTCTATAACTGTGGCTCCCCAAATATCCCCAGGGTGTGATTCCTGAATTTTAATCCATGATGTAAAGATGCAAGACTTTGTTCCAGTATAGCAGCAACCAGTCCAGGAGTGAAGGGGTTAATAACCACATAACCACAGGACTTTTAAAACCAAGAACCAAGGCTGCATTTCTTCCGCTTGCAAGCAGAGGACAATTTCTTTTGTTTCAAAGGACAATTTCTTTCATTCCCTTATTCCAGTAAGTGTTGTTTTCAAGTGTATTCTGCAGATGTCGTGTGTTTGTCTATTAAGGAAATAAATCAAAATTTATTTTGCAACTTGTTCTGTTCAATCAAGTACCCAGAAATATAAATGTGTTGATAAAAGTTGGTGTCATCGTGACAATGGTCCCAAGGTTGAACAAATTATCTGGCCGCTCCTCCTTCTCTTACTGTGCACTGAGAGACAACGGAAAGGGTAGGGAGTGATCACAGAACCATACTAATTGTGTAGTTAAGTAATAAATAAGGTAATCAGATAGTGGGTGCAAACTGTGAACTGACTAGTGAATCAGAAAAAGGGGGGGGGGAAGGGAAACACAAAATGATTGTGCCCCTAAAGAATTCACTAAACTGCACACCACTAGGTATAAAAAATAGCTTTTAATAAATTGACTTAAAACATATATTACCAAAGATAGGTGTAACGTGAGTTAAAAATAAATTAAATCGAAAAAAAGGTGTCAAGCATCTATGTCATCTAGTGTGTATGGTGTCAATATCCCATTTTACCAGCTAATGATGGTGGGATTCAAAGGCATAGGATGCAATAGGTCAGGGTATTAACCCCTCTGGATCAGCTGTTAGACCAGATGGTAACTGTATAGAAGTCAGCGAGAGCAATTGAGGATTGATAAATAACCTATACCCCTAGCATGAACACACAGTTAGCTATTGAGTGATTGTGGCTATCACATTAATGGCATATCTTGTTAATGCAAGGATTAACACTCACAGCCACAATGTTGACAAACACATAGCATATACTCTATACGAGTGCATACACACTGATATAGGGGGGGGGGGGGATAGCCACAGTACTCGCTGACTGCACAACCTAGGCTAAATGAGCTAAGTTCTGTGATATAAGCATACTGAACCAGGAACCTAACAAAACTACATTAAAACAGCTCCAAGTAGGAGACTGACAACATTGCACGTCCTGGCTAATCGTGGTTTTTTTTGTTCCCACGAGGGGATTGGATCAACATGTTAAAGATAGCTTTGGCCAGTCTATAACTGTGGCTCCCCAAGTATCCCCAGGGTGTGATTCCTGAATTTTAATCCATGATGTAAAGATGCAAGACTTTGTTCCAGTATAGCAGCAACCAGTCCAGGAGTGAAGGGGTTAATAACCACATAACCACAGGACTTTTAAAACCAAGGCTGCATTTCTTGCGCTTGCAAGCAGAGGACAATTTTCTTTGTTTCAAAGGACAATTTCTTTCATTCCCTTATTCCAGTAAGTGTTGTTTTCAAGTGTATTCTGCAGATGTCGTGTGTTTGTCTATTAAGGAAATAAATCAAAATTTATTTTGCAACTTGTTCTGTTCAATCAAGTACCCAGAAATATAAATGTGTTGATAAAAGTTGGTGTCATCGTGACAATGGTCCCAAGGTTCAACAAATTATCTGGCCGCTCCTCCTTCTCTTACTGTGCACGCCATAACTGGAACAGTCTACCTGAGACTCTCCCTACCGCCACCAGTCAAGTTCTTTCAAAACTAAAGCTGTCTCACATTTTATCTGGTCTGTAACTGTTATATACGCCTATAATATATATAATCGTTAACTGTGCATACAATGTCTTGTATATAATGTACTGTATAACCCTTTTCATTCATTGTAACTATGTATTTGTCATTTTAATGCTGTGTCCAGGACGTACTTGAAAACAAGTGGTAATTCTCAATGTATTTTTTCCTGGTAAAACATGTTACTGTATAAATAAATAAATAAATAAATACATAAATAAATAATAGTCAATACATGGGCGATGGTCCCCTGTTTTCTTTTGTACAAAAAAACGCCATAAACCTGCCGGAAATGTGGAATGTCATATAAAAACTTCCCGTAGGCTCTCATCAATGTATTTCAGTACCTGGTCTTCTTCAGCGGTCAATAAATATGTCTTGCCATGAGGTATTTCTTTTCCTGAAATTAGGTTGATGTGACAATTGTAGGGAGCAAACTTCTGAGTCAACCATGAAATGTTCCGAAGGTTTACTTAAAGCATTTCTATTAAGCGTCACAGTATATAATCTTTGGAGACATTTTGCCTGAAAAGGTGAGACAGAAAGAAGTAGTTAGCAATGGAATGCACATGAACACTTTGAAATATGATGCGTTTGTTAAATCAAAATGAATGCGATCCTTAGTATTCATGCGTAATATAATTGTTTTGTATGTGATGGCCCCAGACATCAACAATCATCCATCTCCTGATCTGATGAAGTTTTTTTTTTTGGTGTGTTTTTTAAACATGGGCATGGAGTGGAACATGGCATACAGTACCTCCATATAGTTCCTGGCTTTCTGGAATAAACCAATACTTTCAAAGTTAAATGATCATGCAATCCCACAAAAACTACTAGTAATAAAAGGTGTGTTAGTGTATTCACCATCTGTTCTGGTTTAGGAGTGATGATTTCTACAGGACTAATGCCCAGAGGTACCCACCTACCTCAGAGCATACACATTTCCAGTCTTTACTCATGAACATTCTCTTTCATATTGTAATGTCCTTTTTTTCACAACATAAGCATAACATTTTATTTTGTCTGCATCTTTTCACGTCTGAGGATGGAGGCTGTCTACTACTATTTGCATTGGTTCTGGAGATGTGGCATTCCCAAAATTGTAAAAGGATTTATTAGTCGTAGTTCTAAAAGTGGGCAGCATGTTTTCATGCTGTCGTTAATGCCGTCGTTCACTTAACTACTGATCCAGTTAAATTGTCACATTGACCAGATCATGGTAGCGAGAGTGGGCAACATTTGGGCAAGGGCATCCTTAAGTTCTTCACTTAACCCATGTTGGAAAACTGCCACAAGTGATTCTTCTGACCAATTTAATTCTGCTGTAAGTTGTTTGCAGGGGGTCACATAAGTGGACAAATCCTAATTCCCTTGGCCTTTAGGTTAACATTCCTATGCCCTTGGTTTGTGTAGCATATCACTTTTTGAACATTTGTCTAAATTCTTGCATGAACTAAGCATAGTTTCAAATTGTTGTGTTATTCCTACCAACTGTAGCAATGGTGTTGTCCATGCCAGTGCATTACCTCCCAGATTAGAGATGCCAAAAATCCGGAATCTATCGGTGGATTTCGAGTGATATAAAAATCAGCTTTTTTGACACTGATCTGCGGAATTCTGTGACTAAAAGGACATTATCAATCCATGACGGAATTGAATTCTGGTGAAAATCTAGCCCTCCTCTAGTGGTACATTGTGATATTAAACCATATGTGGTCATAACATGGAGGAATATTTTAAAGAAAAAAGAAGCCTTATTATCAGGCACAGTCCTTATACTGTACATGCTGGTTTAGAAAATCGTTATCGGGAATTCTCTTTTCAGAGTTTGTTTGCTTCGTTTATGGTGCCCAATTTACAAGTGTCTGCTCTGAAAGACTATTTAACACTGCTGGCGGCAATGTTAGTGAGTGACACAGAAGACTGAGCATTCATTAAAAGAATGTCTTTGATGAACATGGCATACAAATAAAAGGATTCCGAGTCCAGATGGGATAAGCTTATAATTTTAAGTGAAGATGAAAATGAGGATTGTGAAACAGACAATCTGGATGATTACCATAATATATCTAAAAGGAGTAGGATCTAATTGTTGCTAACCAATGAAGTTCAATGTGTCTTATTTTTAATTATGCTAGGCTTCTGTAAGAGATGTGTGTAGAGGTACATATAATGGACACCGATTTGGGTGCAATTATATCCTGGCTTTATTGAGCCTGTTCCTTTATCCAGGCAAAACATACAAAAACAACAAAATAACAAAACCCTATCCCTTTGTAAGAGCTAACTTACTTCCCCAGACCCTATTTGCAGGACTGGAGTGATATTCCCATTATCAGCCTATCACCCCCAAATCTCAGGAGGTACCTTAAGCAATTGGCCCTCCATGGCAGTCTCTGACAGGTTCCTGGGTCCTATTTGTCCAGGAAATCTAGGTCTCTGGGTGTCTTGGTGTCTTGATCTCAGCACAGCCTTTGTGCTCAAGACAGTGTCTGTGTGCAGGCATCTCTCCTCACCTTCTGTCAGCCCAAATGTGAGCTAACTAATCTCTCTCCTGTTTCTTACATGAGGCTTTTTACTGAGCTCTCATTAGTCCAGATGGAGACTAGTTAATTGAGTGTGCAATTAACTATCTCTCTGCTGGATTCTTAAAGCTCTGAGGCTGCTTTATTTAAACAGGGTAAGTCCCTGTTACATAACTCCTCTGTTTGTGGGAAGCTCGGGCTTGCCACGGCTAAAGCCCATCCTTTCACTCTCACTCGATATATCTCTGCGGCTCGAATGAGAGTGGATGGAGGAAGAGAACCCTTAGTCCTGCTGGGATTGGAGTCCTTTCTCCAGGTCAGTAATGTCTCCTCAAGAAGGTGCTTGAGCTCAGCACTCTTCAGTCACTCAAGGAGGTCTTTTCCCAAGCACAGTCTTTTTCTGACCGCTTGGTCACGTTATTTCCCCTGCATCGGGCAATACTTTCTTCCCTAAGTTTAGGGTGACTACCTGCATCGGGTTCTGTAGCCATATTTACGTGTGGTTCAAGCTGGGTGGAGTTTTTATCCATACCGATTGACTCCCGTCGTGTCTCAGTTTGGTAGTTACGTAGTGTTGTACGTGTTGAGGTGTGAACACCAAAACAGTTCTGCCTCAATCTAGCCAAAGACTGTATCTTTCTAGCGGCTATCTTCATTTTGAGGAATATGGCTTGGGCCCTGGAGCCACAGTAGCATGACTGTATTGGTATTGCGCTTCTCAGTCATAATTTGGTTCTTCTTTCCTGATTTGTGTGGAAAGTTGATCAGAGTAATGGGGTGGCATTTTGGATGTGCTTATAGCAATGCACAGCTTGCTTGGTTGTGATGTAGAACCTACAGACGAGACCACAAGTATTCTAAAGCTTGCCGTAAACTAGCCCGGTTACATTCTGGTATGTGCTGGGTGTAACCTGGCTAGTTTAAGGCAAGTTTAAGGCATTTCTGCATTGACTAATGACCCATAGGATTAACACAGCAGGAGTCCCTTGCAGTCCCATTCAAACTGACTTGCAGTCCCATTCAAACAGGGACTCCCACTGTTAATCTGATGGGCAATTAATTAATGCAGAAATGCTGGGTCTAGTTTAAGGCATGTACTGTATCCAGCATGTACCTGGGTCTTTTTGGCGATTGCCACTGGTTTGTGTTAGAATAACCATGGGCACTACAGTATATCTGGATTGAATCACACCAGCAGTTCCTTCTTTTTTTGTAGTATCTTTGCTGCAGACACTTCCTAACATTTGACTGGAGTAGGATTACACACTGCTTCAAATTTTCATAATTCTTTAGTTGACGTGGCATTCTCCATATGGATTGGAGAAGGCAGGCTGATTTATTCTGGCTATTTAGCCGACAAATTTTATATTGCTCTGTAGGCAGCCTGTATGGTGAGCGCTGCAGAGCGTTTTCACAGATATATTTCTCTTTCCAACCTTGCTTAAACAAGAGCTTGTAATACTTATGAATTACTCTGCTGCTTTTCTCTCTTTTAAAGAAGTTTAGATCATCAGCGAGAGAATCCTGTTTCTGGAGCTTGCTTTGAGTGTGCATCAACGCATTCTTCATTATATTTTGGAGCTCAGCGGATTTCTTCGCTCAGGTCGCAGCTGCTTGTCTCAGTTTCTGGACCTTCTTGTGCTCCCTCTGTACCGAGTCATCTGGCCTCTAAGCTTGGCCTCGAGCGATGCTCTGCTGATGCTCAGGGTAGCCTTCAGTTTCTCATGCTGCTTTGCGGGGACACACTGGGTAATCAGACGTTCCTGCAGCACTTGCAATGCTTTAGAAGCCTGCAAATATTCTTCCTGCAGAGATCGCTGCTTCTCTTTGGCAATCTGTATGTGTGCACGCAGACCTTGCAGTTGGTTCTGCAGTAGGTGTTCTGCTTGTGTGCGTTGCTCCAATGCTTCAAAAGATTTTTATTCAAATAGTTTCCTCATTTTTCTAGCTCATGAAGCTTTTCATTCTTTTTATTGACATGGTCAGTCAAATGAGAATTTTCAGCTTTCAGCCTTGTATTTTCTCTTTTTACTGTCTCTGTAATATTCAGGGCCTCCTTGTAGTCCTCCTTCCATTTACACACTTCTGAGTTGTGACTCCCGGTCTCCTGGTGTGCGTCTTTTATCTCTAGGTTGAGGGTGTGAAGCTCCTTCTGAGAGACTTTAAGCCTTTAAGATCCATACTAAGACTGTAGACATCTTTTTGAGAGATGTCCAGCTCCTCAGTGAGACTGTGAAGTTCCGTTTTAGAGACTTCCAGTTCTGTGCAGCAACTGCTGATCTCTTGGTGTGAGGCATCCACTGCTACACGGAGATTATGAACCTCATTCTGTTTTATGTCCACCTCTGTCCAGACACTGTTGATCTCCTGGTGTGAGGCATTCAGTTCTATGCGGAGAGTGTGAACCTCATTCTGAGAGACTTCCACCTCTCTATGGCAATTGTGAACCTCTTGCTGAAAGACTGTAATCTATTTCAGTGCCTCTTCATACTTCTTAGAGAAAACACTAGGGTTAGGGAGTGATCACAAAACCACACCAATTGAAACAAAATAATGGGTGAATATATGGTAATCAAAAAAGTGGGTGCAAACTGTGAACTGAAAAGTGGATCAGAAAAAGGGAGGGAAGGAAAACACAAAATGGATGTGTCTCCTAAAAGAATTCACTATACTGCACTACTACTTGATTTAAAATTTAACTTTTAATATATTTACATAAAACATATGTTACCAAATCGTCGTGTATTGTGCATTAAAAATAAATTAAATTAACAAGACCAGGCGTCCGTGTCAGTAAATGTGCGTTGGAATGGTCTCAAACAGCGAATTGTGGTTGAGATAGCAGGACACAAGACGCTAATAGTCAGGGTTTAAACCCCTCTGGGGCACCTATGAGACCAGGTACATGTATATATATAAATATAACTAACAGACTCAGTGAATGATTGTATCATGAAAATACTGCAGTCCTGCTTGGACTTATAAACCACAGAGCACTTAGGGATGTTAGTTAGAAGTGTATTACCATCCACTAAGTATAGGAGTGCAACTGATAGTGTGATAATGGAGGGTAAATGATTCACAGCATAGTGAAGCAATTGTTCACAGCGTTTTGGTCAGTGATTCACTGACCAAAACGCTGTGAACAATTGCTTCACTATGCTGTGAATCATTTACCCTCCATTATCACACTATCAGTTGCACTCCTATACTTAGTGGATGGTAATACACTTCTAACTAACATCCCTAAGTGCTCTGTGGTTTATAAGTCCAAGCAGGACTGCAGTATTTTCATGATACAATCATTCACTGAGTCTGTTAGTTATATTTATATATATATATACATGTACCTGGTCTCATAGGTGCCCCAGAGGGGTTTATACCCTGACTATTAGCGTCTTGTGTCCTGCTATCTCAACCACAATTCGCTGTTTGAGACCATTCCAACGCACATTTACTGACACGGACGCTTGGTCTTGTTAATTTAATTTATTTTAATGCACAATACACGACGATTTGGTAACATATGTTTTATGTAAATATATTAAAAGTTAAATTTTAAATCAAGTAGGAGTGCAGTATAGTGAATTCTTTTAGGAGACACATCCATTTTGTGTTTTCCTTCCCTCCCTTTTTCTGATCCTCTTCATACTTCTGTTTCAAAGTACAGGTAAACTCCATTATAACGCGGTCCTCGGGGTCCACCCCGAGACCACTGCGTTAGTAACGGGGTCGCGCTAATTTAAAAAAAAAATGGCCGCCGCGCGCCTGATAGGGAGGGAGTGAGGAGGGAAGGAAGAGGTCTGCACAACATGCGGGCCGCATGCCATCTGGCCTCTCTGTGGGGCCCTGGCCGGGCGCCAGTTAATTAAATACATTTAAAAAAAAAAAGTTTAAAAAACAGCGGCGACTCATCCCTCCTCCCTCTCCCGCCCAGCCCCCTCCCTCTCCCTCCCAGCCCCCTCCCTCTCTCTCCCAGCCCCCGGCAGCCGTGTGTTTTGTTTTTCTTCCGGAGAGTTCAGAGCATGCAGGGGGCGGGCTTAGGCTAGAGTACCGGTGAGAGAGGATGTGCTGCCTAAGGTAGGGGTGTGTGTGTGTGTGTGTGTGTGTGTGTGTGTGTGTGTGTGTGTGTGTGTGTGTGTGTGTGTGTGTGTGTGTGTGTGTGTGTGAGAAAAACGGGCTGGTGGGGGGGGGGGGGCTGCTGACATGTGAGGGGGGGTGGGCTGCTGACATGTAAGGGGGGCGTGGGCTGCTGACATGTGAGGGGGTAGGTGGGCTGCTGACATGTGAGGGGGGGGTGGGCTGCTGACATGTGAGGGGGGGGTGGGCTGCTGACATGTGAGGGGGGGTGGGCTGCTGACATGTGAGGGGGGTGGGCTGCTGACATGTGAGGGGGGGGTGGGCTGCTGACATGTGAGGGGGGGTGGGCTGCTGACATGTGAGGGGGGGTGGGCTGCTGACATGTGAGGGGGGGGTGGGTTGCTGACATGTGAGGGGGGTGGGCTGCTGACATGTGAGGGGGGGTGGGCTGCTGACATGTGAGGGGAGGTGGGTGGGCAGCTGACATGTGAGGGGGGGTGGGTGGGCTGCTGACATGTGAGGGGGGATGGGCTGCTGACATGTGAGGGGGGTGGGTGGGCTGTTGACATGTGAGGGGGGGTGGGCTGCTGACATGTGAGGGGGGGGTGGGCTGCTGACATGTGAGGGGGGTGTGGGCTGCTGACATGTGAGGGGGGGTGGGCTGCTGACATGTGAGGGTGGGATGGGCTGCTGACATGTGAGGGTGGGGTGGGCTGTTGACATGTGAGTGTATTGTGAGAGCTGAGTGCTGTGAGCAGTGTGCAGTGAGAGTGTGTGCAGTGAGAGTGTGTGCAGTGAGAGTGTGTGCAGTGAGAGTGTGTGCAGTGAGTGGGTGTGCAGTGAGTGTGTGGTGTGTGCAGTGGGAGTGTGTGCAGTGGGAGTGTGTGCGTGCAGTGGGAGTGTGTGCGTGCAGTGGGAGTGTGCGTGCAGTGTAGAGTTTGTGGAGTGTGTGCAGTGAGTGCTGGGAGTGTGTGCAGTGTGCTGTGAGCAGTGTGTGTGCAGTGAGCAGTGTGTGTGCAATGAGCAGTGTGTGTGCAGTGTGCAGTGTGTGCAGTGATGAGTGTGCAGTGAGAGAGTGTGCAGTGAGTGTGTGCAGTGAACAGTGTGTGCAGTGAGAGTGTGCTGTGTGCACTGTGCTGTGTGCAGTGTGCAATGAGAGTGTGTGCAGTGTGCAGTGAGAGTGTGCGCAGTGAGCAGTGTGTGCAGTGAGAGTGTGTGCAGTAAGCAGTGTGTGCAGTCAACAGTGTGTGCAGTGAACAGTGTGTGCAGTGAACAGTGTGTGCAGTGAGAGTGTGCTGTGTGCAGTGTGCAGTGTGTGCAGTGAGTGTGTGTGCAGTGAGTGTGTACAGTGAGTGTGTGCAGTGAGAGTGTGTGCCGTGAGAGTGTGTGCCGTGAGAGTGTGTGCCGTGAGTGTGTGCTGTGTGCAGTGTGCAAAAAAAAGTTTTTTTTTTTTTTAAAACGGGAGCCACATGAAAACCGCGTTATAACCGATTCGCGTTATAACGGGTCGCGTTATAACGGGGTTTACCTGTAGTAATAATTCGGTCAGATTTGCTCTGCTTTTCATCCATGGCGGTAATAGTAGTGTTCGCAATATCTCGATCCGTCCTTAGAACCTCCAATTCGGTCTTGGCCACAGAATAATTTGCGAACACAGTCTTCTGTAGCTCAGAATTATTTTCTCTTTCCATTTTCAATTCTTCATGAAGCAGATCACAGTTATGCCTGGCAGCTTGCAGTGCATCTTCAGGGCATGTCAAGGGATCGTCACTCATTGGTTCCGGCTTCGCTTCTCTGGTATGGTTGGTTGAGGGTTCCTCACTTTTGGCACTGACCATACACTTCTTTGTGTTACACGACATCTGCCTTGGGCCCTCTGGATATTCTGTCATCTGCATGACGAATCCTCCATTTTCTCTAGGCTGCAGAGCATCTCGGACCCTCTTTTTCTCCATGGGATCTGCAGGCATGTATGTTCCTTCCACGGTAAGTGAAGACCCGCTTTTCTTTTTCTGCCTTTTTGTTTTGGACAACTCTGTCCCATCAGGGATACTGGAGTCTCTGGCTTTATTTGAAACCTCAGCAGTTTCACTGTATCTGTAAAGACAAACAGACACAGATCATAGTGCAACACTGTAGGGTTAAAACAGGTCTACACTAATACACACACTGCACATATAACATAGAGACTCCTAGTGACTATAAAAACTATTTATTAAATAAAAAGAACTATGCCATAAAATGGTATGGACAAATGAGAAAATTCTCATTTGTCCATACCATTTTATGGCATAGTTCTTTTTATTTAATTTAATAAATAGTTTTTATAGTCACTAGGAGTCTCTATGTTATATGTGCAGTGTGTGTATTAGTGTAGACCTGTTTTAACCCTACAGTGTTGCACTATGATCTGTGTCTGTTTGTGTTTTTTCCCCTACATGGCCTGTCAAGCAGGTGCTGATCCCCTGAGGAGTACAGGATTATCCAATGAACTTTTGGCACCAGGTTTTTCTTTGTTTTCACTTTTTCTGTTAGTACTGACAGTATTACTAGGCAGCCTTTATATATATATTTTGTACTTGTCACACTGGTGTTTTAGTCTTTAGCGCTTGTTCACATTTTTTCTTTTTCACTGTATCTGTAAGGCTTTTCTTGCAGTTGCGTTAGCTGACAGGAATATTCGTGGTCATAGAGACCTGTTTGTTTGGTGCATACCGAGTTTAGGCACCTCCACCATTCTTTGAGTGTTTTGTGGATGTGACTCGGTTCAGGTTCCCCATAAGAGATATCTTCAACCTTATTCATATCCTCATAGGACTGGAAGGGCCACTCTTTTGTGGGGTAGGGTTCATTACAGGAACGCCAAATCTTGTCTTCCCTTTTGGTGCTATCAGGCGTATTTTTCTTCCTGACCTCTGGAGGTGCTATTTTCACTGTATTCGCTGGAACCCCAGCTGGTAGTCCTACAGGTGGGAAGACTTTGCTTGTAGAGTTTGTAGCTCTCACAGGCATCTCTGTATAATTTTTCTTTTTCTTCTTTACTTTTCAGATTCTGAGACATCAGTAGTATTATGCACACATTCTTTCTCCACAGTGATACTGGATGTGCACTTGCTAAGAAAAACTTCTGCATTTTCCTTGTTACCACAGTGCATTGCTTGATCATGCAGTTCCTTGGCACGTTGAAAAAAAATATTCCTGCCTCTTTTCTGGAGCTACATAGGGATCATCCTCATCATCCGAATAAGGCCTGAAGGGACACTGCTCTGTGTGGCTGGGCTCTTTACACCAGAACACATTTTCTTCCCCATTCTTGCAGAATCTGAATTTTACTTCAGCTGGGCGGCCGTTTTAAAATCCCATTTTTTTTTTATTTTTTCTCACCAGTGGTGGGGTAGACTCTGGTCACAGCATCAGTCCCTTGTTGGGGTCACCATTTGCCACATTCCTCCCAGTCAAACTGTGGGGTTGTGGCTTTCTCCAGTCCAGTTGTAGCTTTCCTGCCTGGATGTGTTGCCTTTTAAATCTGGTCACTTATGCACTTTGTTTTGTTGCGCAGGCTGTTTGCAGAAACTTAAGACCAACTCTCCATCTGCAGCTGTCTCCCTGCGCAGAAGGTAAGATGCGGGGCAGTATTTCTTTCCCCTACATTACGTAGATACCATTATATGGGTCTCTACATCATGAAGTGGATACTATATAGCCATATTTGGTCTTCTACATCATCAACAGTGTTACATGTTATGTGCAGACCCCTTGATGGTGAAGATGATTTTTCCAGTGGCCAGAAGAACAGTAAGTCTTGCTATATCTTCACTACACGCACTTACTGATGTTCTTTTTTGTGCGGTGACCAAGTGCTACTGTGGTTTTATTTACCCAAGAGGATTAAGAGATAGGAAATACATATTGCTCTATGTGTGCCATCTTTCAAGATAAACTTGTACTAACAAAAGTACTATATTACTGATACTTCTTTGGGTGACCTAGTTTTACTGATATTTAGTTTATTTAAAAGGAATTGCAGGGGCCCTTTCTCACCACTGGCATCTCGACCACGGGGGCAATAGCAGCCATACATTTTAAGCAAATAGCAGGTTTTCAACCAAAATTAACATTGTTTATTGTAGGGAGTAAGTGGGGGGCAGGGGGGAGTGTGTGTTGGGGCCATTGATTGTCAAGTTGTAGAATGGGGGAAGGGGTTGATAGGGCCCAGAATTCAGTCGTAACCTTGGATCTGGCAAGTTATGGAGTGGGAAGGGGAATGTTGGGTTCCAGTATTAAGCCATGGCCTGGATCCCAGTGATCTGTTGATATGGGGTGGGGGGGGGGGGAGAGGCATAACAGATGTCGATGCCAAGGATGCAGAAATGGTTTATGCTCTGGTGAGTTATAAGGAATGGGGTGGGCACTCTAGAAGTATTCTTGGAGATGGAAGAAGCATATTTTAAGCCCAATAGGGGTCTCCCTTTTAATCAGGGTTTGAGCAGGGGATGTGCAATCAGCACATGGTCACCGCCTGCAGAGTGGGCTCTATAGAAAGGGGATGTTACAGTACCTCACAGCAATGCACACTGAGGACTATAGCCAATACCTGGAAAGTTAGTTGGAGAGGTCCTGGGGAGAGATGGGGAGTGTGGCACTACTGTGTTACAGATGTAGCACTATTTACTATCCCTGACACTCTATAAATGGACCCCCACAGGCAGCCATGGCTTTTATTTTTCCCAGAGCTGCGGCTGTTTTCTGGGGATTCGTTCTTCCAAATCTTACCAGCCATTGAGAGAATTACTGCTGCTGGTGGATGCCACAGTCAGGATTCCACAGCTTCCCACAGAAGTGGGTACAGTAGGTTTGGTTACATATCTATCAGGCAGAGCAGATTGGAGGTTAAAAAGACATTGTTTGACTAAACCTGAAGGAGACAGGAGTCCAGGGAATAGGCTCAACGACAGGATAACTGTTATTCCAGGACTACAGCCCAAGCCCATGGACTCAAGAGAAGTTTTGGGCATTGGGTTTGTTACAGTTGGACTAATGTGTACAGCGGGAAGGAGCTTGCAACAGGTCGTTTTGTTTAACCCAGAGGCATGTATGTTATGAATAAAGATATTCTATATTTGATCATAATTGGTAGAGCATATAATAAAAGGAGGAGACCCTCCTCATTGCTGAATTGCACCAGTAGAGTTAAAACTTGTGGTGTTTCTTACGATAAGTTTTTACATAATTTTTTTCCAGTTAGTTTTCTAATTGTTTTTTTAAAAGTTGATACTTTTAAGCTTTTTTCATGTTTTACGCTCTTATTTTTGTATCTTCCTGCCTACTTTTTTGGTTTTGTCATCATTTTTAAAATCCAAAACCAAAGAAATTGTGTTTCTGCAAAACCAAATCCACAACCAAAACATGGAAAAAATTACAACCAAAACCGAACCAAAAATTTTTTTGAGACCAAAACCATGTCCCAAACAAAAACATAATTTTTTTAAATAAAAACACCAGTACAAGTGTTACTGCTTACACTTACAAAACTCAACCAAACTATCAGACTATATTCGGAACAAAGCTCTATCCTGGATCTCATCCTACCTCTCCCATCGTACTTTCAGTGTCTCTTCTGCTAACACCTCCTCCTCCTCTATTGATCTCTCTGTGGGGGTACCCCAGGGCTCTGTCCTGGGACCTCTTCTCTTTTCTCTGTACACACTCTCTCTAGGTGACCTAATAACATCTTTTGGGTTCAAATATCACCTCTATGCTGACGACACACAAATATACTTTTCAACACCCGACCTTACACCTGCTGTACAAACCAAAGTTTCTGAATGTCTCTCTGCTATATCATCCTGGATGGCTCTCCGCCGCCTTAAACTCAACATGGCTAAAACAGAGCTCCTCATACTTCCTCCCAAACCTGGCCCTACTACCTCCTTCCACATTACTGTTGGAACTACGATCATTTACCCAGTAGCCCAAGCACACTGCCTAGGGGTCACACTCGACTCCTCTCTCACATTCGCCCCTCACATTCAAAACATTTCTAAAACTTGTTGCTTTTTCCTCCGCAATATAACAAAGATACGCCCTTTCCTCTGTTGCTCGACTGCTAAAACGCTGACTCAAGCCCTCCTTCTCTCCCGTCTTGATTACTGTAACCTCCTGCTGTCCGGCCTTCCTGCCTCTCACCTGTCTCCCCTACAATCTATCCTAAATGCTGCTGCCAGAATCACTCTACTCTTTCCTAGATCTGTCTCAGCATCTCCCCTCATGAAATCCCTCTCCTGGCTTCCGATCAAATCCCGCATCTCACACTCCATTCTTCTCCTCACTTTTAAAGCTTTATACTCTTCTGCCCCTCCTTACATCTCAGCCCTAATTTCTCGATATGCACCATCCAGACTCTTGCGTTCTTCTCAAGGATGTCTTCTTTCTACCCCCTTTGTATCTAAAGCCCTTTCCCGCCTTAAACCTTTTTCACTGACTACCCCACACCTCTGGAATGCCCTTCCCCTCAGTACCCGACTAGCACCCTCTCTATTCACCTTTAAGACCCACCTTAAGATATACTTGCTTAAAGAAGCATATGAATAGCACTGTGGATATTCTGAACACATGATACATAAAGCTTGGCCCCCTGCAGACACACTTACCAGAACTCCCTCCTACTGTCTCTGTACGTTCTCCCTACCTACCAATTAGACTGTAAGCTCCTCGGGGCAGGGACTCCTCTTCCTTAATGTTACTTTTATGTCTAAAGCACTTATTCCCATGATCTGTTATTTATATTATCTGTTATTTATTTGATTACCACATGTATTACTACTGTGAAGCGCTATGTACATTAAAGGTGCTATATAAATAAAGACATACAATACAATACAATTATATTAGCACATCAGTTTAGTTTTTTACGGGGGTATTGCTGTTTTCAGCATGAATGAACAGTGGGAAAATGGGACAGAAAGGAGACAATTTTAAACAGAGCAGAAGAAGCAAATAAATCGTTAGCGAGTTATTAGATTTGAATGATAAGGTGGGCAGAAATGAGATGAGTTTTAGTTGAGTTTTTGTTAATTTGTTTCATTGTATGTGCTAAGACATTTTGATAACTTTACAGTACTGTATAAATCTATATGTAAATTATTATGAACAAATAATAATCACTATTGCGTTGTTAGAGTTACAGTATAACATTTATTTTAAAGTGCATCATATTAATTACAGTACATTCATTTATAAGTACAGTACATTAGAAATGTAATTGCTATGTACAAATTTCTTCTGGCATTCACTGTAATTAGAAATGTACTGTATTTGTCATTTTAAGGCTGCAATTGACATAGTAAGAAAATAAATTTCAGAAATGCTTAATATCTTGTAGGAAAGATGGATCAAAAGAACCAATAGTAGAGATGAGGACTGAGGATGAAAGAATTAATAATCATGATGGAAGTCCAGTAAATGAACCAAATGAAACAACACCTCTTACAGAACCTGAGTATGTATATTATTGTTGTTATTCATTGTAGTTTATTTCAAATATATTTACTGCACATATGTGTATTAACATTGAATGAATAAATAAATAATGTAAAGGTTTTCTAAAATACTGTAGACATCCAGTAGTTTGACTCATTGAAATTATCAGTGGTATCCTCAATGCACCTCATTTAAACATGGTGAGAATTTGTTATGATTCCTTACAAACATTTTCTCATAGAGTGGTATTACCAAATATTGTTGGTCTGGTCTAGCTTAGCTAATTAGCCGGGTAGATAGGTTTAACCGAGTTTAGTTAGCTTCCCTAACGGGGATAGGCTTTTGTTTATGTTTTGTATTTCTTAAAGGGATAGCGCGCCCATTGTTTTGTTATATTTTTGGACAAATAAATCCACCAGCATAATTGTGTCGTCTCCTCGCTAACCATGTTCATCCTGCCAATATATATATATATATAAAAACACAAACAAAATACCCGCAACAGATTGCTATATCGCTATGATAACGGACACTAAAGTCATGTAAATAAGATGATAAATATATAATCACCCCTGACGGTGCTAAGGGCAGTAAATATATAACAAAAAGAAACACAGGACCCTTAAAACAGCACTCTAGTACTGTACAGTATGTCCAAAAAAGTACAAAATTGTATTCAAGCAATATCAGAAAATATATATATATAACATAAAGTTAAAATTCCTGAAATCCCCAAAACCTGCTGACTGTCAACTATAATTCCTGTGGTGTAAGTATACAAGACCATATATTTATCACAATGATGGGTTCAATTTCAGCCCTCCTATCGTGAGGTAGGGTATTTAAGGAAGAAGAAGAAGACTAGTACTTACTACCACTCCTGCCCTGGCGAAGAGTAGCTTCCTACGCGAAACGGACCGTTGTTTTTAGATAACGTAATTCTTCTGACGTCGGTGGTGGCGACCTGTGGTGTTAGGAGCACCAGTGTACCGAGGATATTGACATCCACCCAGCTGTACTGGTACTGTAGTATCAAGCGCTGGCACACATATATCCTTTCTCTCCTGCTTACACTTACTTACCTGACATATTAGACTATGCGTGCATCACAGTGCTATATGGATATGGCTCATTGATCTGGTACACACTGTGATACCCGATGGGCTTAAATTAAACCCAGGTAACAGGTTATTTTAGGTGTTTGAATGCTATGTGTATACACCAGCAGCACTACTTCTCCTTTTTTTCCTTTGGAGTGTTACTAAAAACACTATCCATGTACATATATTGTATCAATTTGTGCTTGTTGCAAGCTTATAAGCTTATATGTTAGCAGTATTTTGAGAAGTTTGGGTTATGTTACCACACACATGAATTGTTACACTGTATCAATACTCCTACTATTTTGTAGGTAGCTATTTGACATACTGTCAGTGTGAATTAAGGCAACCAGCGTTTATACAGTTTACTATTAGGAGATCCAAACTAGGAATCTCTGTGTATCTCTGTGGATATATTTCATGTTTAACACCATATATATTCTGAGACATATTCTCCTTTATATGAGAGTTTCCATGGTGGGCTTTGGAGGAGCCTTCTTCCTCTATGAACTCCGTGTCACCACCACCTAATTTTAAATACACTTGTGTTTATACCCTACATTCTCTGCTTACGTCCCCTAGTATGTTTTAATAAAGCTTTTTTTGTTTTGCGTCGTTAGGCATAATAGGCTACAAGCCTGGGACTATATTTCTGTCCCACCTATTGTTTGTCCTCATTGAGTGCAATTGTGGGTTTCTTGTCCAGCCAGGATCTTTACCTTGACTGAATTTCTGTGTTCATATATTCTCTACCCTATGCACCATGAGATTTTTATGCTAATAACGGTATCTTTGGAGAGCGATAAGCATTTTGTGTGTTTTCATATATCTATACTGTACCAATTATATTGTGTGATTAGTTATCATAAGAAGTGTTCAGTGAATACTGTTATACCATAACCTAGTGTATTTACTGGTTACACTGTCTTGGGAGGGGCTATCCCATGCTGTGATTATGCCTGGCAGGAGGAGGCGCTGTATGTGTGTAAGTAAACAAGGTCACCCCAGGCTCCCTTCAGCAGAGGATCACGCCTCCTGTGAGACATTAGGTAAAGCACCACACGTAGTCACCCTTGACACTGGGGAAGGGGGATACATAGGTATACTTAAATCCAGCTACCAGAGTCCAGGAAATAGTTCCACATCCCTCCAATGTGAGCAGAGAAGAAAGAGATGTCTTCCGGCACGTTGATTCAAGTATAGTTATTGAACAAAGTTCATAAATGCAAAAGAAGACAACAATATATAAATAAAGATTATTTAACATACAAAAAAGTTACAATTAGGTACATACACTTACAAGTTGAATATGGCTTATATTTATATTTTTTTCTTCTCCGGAGTTTCAGAAGTTAATCAAACAGGCTAGATCTCCAATATGTTCAGAGTATATGGAAACTAAAGAGAGAAAAAGATCATAGCACAACAAATGTATTAACAAGAGACTTGGTTAGAACAATATTGCAATTACAGCCAGTATATGCAAAACCAGTGTTTTGGGGTATACACTCACCTTCTCTGTTTTCTTTTTTCCCCCTCTACATCCTCTCTGTCTTCCTCCCTTCTCCTTATGTATAGTAGAGGCAGCGATTATTCTAACAAAAACCAGTGGCAATTCCCCAAAAGACCCAGGTACACCCAGGTACATTCTGAATACATGCCTTAAACTTTCCTTAAACTAGCCCCAGCATTTCTGCATTGATTAATGGCCTATCAGATTAACAGCGGGGGTCCCTGGCAGTCCCATTCAAACTGAATTGGACTGCCAGGGATCCCTGCTGTGTTAATCGTATGGGTCGTTAGTCAATGCAGAAATGCCTTAAACATGCCTCAAACAAGCCCAGAACATACCCAGCACATACCCTGAATGTAACCCGGCTAGTTTAAAGCAAATGTTAGAATAAGCGTTGCCTCTACTGTATGTTGTTATTTCTGAATTCTCTCTCCATTTCTGTGGATAATACATTAGCTTTTCTCTGTGTCTGTTGTTGCCCCTTCTCTGTTCTAAAAAACTTATTCCCATAATTAGCATATCTCCCATCTGATGTGATGTTCTCAACGCTATCAGAATCGATGTGATTCCAATATCTCTGTTCCCTGTCTACATCTAATCTATATCTAGGCTCTCTTCTATTATCTTACTCTCATCTGTATTGAGACCTATTTTCATGATGTTCATAACGTTTTGGACTTTGTATGTATCTTCTATCTGGCTCTCTACCTGTCCACTCATTTTCTCTATTTTCTCTATTTTCTCTAGACTCCAGAGGTCTATGATTTTTACTCTCTATTACAGTATTTGTTTTCCTATCTGGGATACTTCTATCTCTTTGAAAATACCTATTTACACCTCTTGAGCCATTTTCTTTGATCTTCCAGTCTCTAAATTTGTTGGTCTCCTACTATTCTATTCTATTCTACTACTTCTATTTTATCCCGCTGAAATTTCCTCTTTTTTGTATCCATTGTCAGCTCTTCTATCTTGCCTAGCCTTTCTTTTACCTCAATTTCACAATATTTAAATTCCTCAAAATCCGTAAAAGCCTCCAACTTCTGTTGAGTTTCCTTTATTTGTGTATCTAATGTTTTTATTGACTTTCCTCTCTGGGTGATGATCAGGCTCATTAGTTCAAATGAACAATTATCAAGTAGCCTGTTCCACTCACTCATAAAGGTAATGTTATCAGTCTCAATGGTGTGGAGCTTTAAATAAACGTAAGTCACTTGGAATCCTTTTCTGTTTAATATATTTCTCAAGGGTGAATATGTCCCACGATTGCTTGATTTCATTTATACATTTTTCTAATGATTGAAATTCAGTGAATATGTTATCTTCTGTATCTAAATGATCCTGAATATCATCTTCAATAACCACCTCTTCAGTGAATGAAGTGTTAAATATGCTATCTACGTTGGTGCCCCTATTTAATCTATTATAAAAAAGTGATGAGTGTTCCATATAAAGGTGAAAAGCAGCTAACTAACGTGGAAAAAGTGTACAAGAAAAAGAAGTAGCGCTAAACACTACCTTAACAATACTAATAAACAATTTTACAATGTGTAAACACAAGTGAGTAAGTAGAGGAAGGTTTAAGAGTCCAATATAGGTATACTTAAATCCAGCTGCCAGAGTCCAGGAGAGAGTTCCATGTCCCTCCAATGTGCGCAGAGAAGAAAGAGATATCCGCATTGATTCAAGTATAGTTATTGTGCAAAGTTCATAAATGCAAAAGAAGACAACAATATATCAAAAAAGCTTTTTAACCTACTAAAAAATTTACAATTAGTTACATACACTTACAAGTTGAATATGGCTTATCTTTATATTTTTTTTCTTTTCCAGAGTTGCAGAGGTTAACCAAACAGGCTAGATCTCCAATATGTTCACAGTCTATGGAAACAAAAGAGAGAAAAAGATCATGGCACAATACATTTATTAACAAGAAATTTGGTTAGAAAAATATTGCACTTACAGACAATATATGCAAAAACAGCATTTTTTTGGATAGCTTCCCATTGTGTAATGGTTTACTCTCCGCTTCGGCGATAGTGCTGCTCACAACATTGAAAGGTCTAATTAATGCCACATGGATTCTAGCATGTTGCTTTTATTGTATTTAATCTATTTATATTTTAGAATACGTTTGATTGTATTTTAGTATTTTAAATAATTTCAAATCTGTGATGATTCTAACATGAGGCACGTATGTTTTTCAAGTAATCAGCTGTTTTTTAGGATGCAAAGACTTTCTAACCAGCTGCAAAGACTTTCAATTCAGTGGTAAAAGTATTTCAACCCACAATGCATTACATTGAGCCATATCTCTGATGAAGCAGTAGCGAAACGCATTAGATTTGAACATGCAAGCCACCGTAGCTCCCTGTGACGCGTGATGCTGAAGTCGTCTGCTGTTTTTTCCGTGGATACCCGTATGTGAATACGAGTGTAACTGAGGCACCACTGCACAACATCTCCTCCCAGGACTCATGACCATGTGTAAGGTATAGGGGATCAGGAGAGATGTGGCGTCTCCCCTCGGTTGAAATCGGAGGGGACGGACAAAGTGGATGTACAAGTAAAGGGGTTATGGACTCGCCGCACCTGTGCCGGACTAGTGCACTATCGCCGAAGCGGAGAGTAAACCACCACACGCTGGGAAGCTATCCAAAAACGCTCTTTTTGCATATACTGGTTGTAAGTGCAATATTGTTGTAACCAAGTCTCTTGTTAATACATTTATTGTGCCATGATCTTTTTATCTCTTTTGTTCCCATATACTCTGAACATATTGCAGATCTAGCATGTATGGTTAACCTCTGCAACTCCGGAAAAGAAGAAAATATAAATATAAGCCATATTCAACTTGTAAGTGTACTGTATGTACCTAATTGTAAGTTTTTTAGTAGGTTAAATAAGCTTTATTGATAAATTGTTGTCTTCTTTTGCATTTATGAACTTTGCACAATAACTGTACTTGAATCAACGTGCCGGAGGAAATCTCTTTCTTCTCATTTCTTGTACACAGCATATTCCATTAAATGAATGTTCACTACATTCTCAAAATAATATACATTTTGGTCAATTATTTTTTTGTGTTTTGGTTGTATGCTGCTACTTTCTTATTTAAGGAGTAACACATGTTATTTGCGCTATTTTATTTTAGGAAACTACTACAAAAAGAAGAAAATGGTAAAGGAGCTTTGTGTCCAGAAGCTATTGAAATCAAAATCTCAAATGACATCATTCAGACAAAAGAAAGTGATAGCAAGGCATAGCATAATGAAGACTACATCTGCTTGAAGGACGAATTGGTGGTGCAAACCCCACATCACTGCTCTGCTGCAGGCAATTGTTGGCTAATATGAGCTGTCAATTGTCAGTACAATTTAAACTACTCACATTTACCTTTAGTTTTTGTTTATTCATTTAGTATGTTTGTCTGACTGATACCAGTATAAATGTATAAAGTGGAAGATGACTGCAAAAAATAATTTATTATAAAATAAAGTGTTTTATTTATAAAATATTTTCTTTTTCCTTGTTAAAAAAGTATCCAGTGGTTGAAAATACTGCCATGATAGTATATAATGCATAATTATTCACATGTATTGCTCTTAAATTATGCTTAAAAAAATCTCATGGTCAGTTAAATAATAGCTAAAATGTACAACTGCATGCTTATTATTTCTGAGCAAAACAGGTCCATGTATTTAAAAGAAAAACTTCACAAAAATGTAAACGAACGTTGATGATTTAAACATATCAGTAAGGGAATTTACAATAAACACTACAGCTGAGAGCTTGTGGCAAAAATGTACTTGGCTAAAAATATATAATTCTTGGGCTTATTCATAAACTGTGACAATGCCAGTCGTACTATCACACGGAAACTCCTATTGACTTAATGTGTAAATGATAGTCAATTTCAGCTGTTATTATGTGAGGTCATCATTCTTCTAAAAAACAAACAGCATCTGCAACTCAACTTTGTATCCCACTATGAAAAGGCTTTATTTACCATACCTTTTTCCTTTTTCTAATATGTCTTTCTACTTTAAAAAAACTGCAGTGGTATATTTTTAACATGTCTTTAGCAGATGGAATATTTGGTGGTTTGTCATTTTACAAAGCTGTGAACAAAACTATACATAAACTCTATTCAAATTTAAATTCCACCATACAGTATTCTTCTTTTGCTAATACAATATTTTTCTGACTGTATCTTATAAATATATATTTGTAAAATGTGCAAAGACATATCAGTTGTATGTTTATGTAAGTTATTTAATTAACAATTATATAGATACTAAACCAATTTATGTAGGTGACAATATATTATATGATGCATTAGCAGTTCAGCAAGACAGAAATACTTGTACATGCAAAAGGAAATTTATTCAGACAGATATAATCTTCAAAGTAAGTGTTACCAAATATATCTTAATATTGCATACCCTGAAGATTCATCATAATTATGCATTATTACAGTTTGATGTAACCATTTAGTTAGAGTAAAAATTTCTTCTTATTGCAAGTGCTGCACATTGATTTGCTTCCTCGTCATAACATGACTATGTAGTTTTATATTTAGATTATGTATTTTAGAACACTTTGCAGTAGTTGTTTTTGCTGAGGCTACAGTATGTTGTAAACCTAACGTACTGTAGATCTATTGTAAGGCAAAATACTTTTTGCTCTTGCTGCTACCAATGTAGTGAGCAGTGATAGCGCAGGCAATAGTGTACTGCTTTCTAAATAATATTATTGTATTTTTCCTGGGAAAAATATTTTTCCACTGAGATTATAAGGAACATCAACTGAATATTGGAACTCCTTTATGTGCAGTATCAATAGAGATGGGCAATTTTTTTTGGCGGATTTGGATCCACCTCGGATTGGCCGTTTTTTTTGGTCCGCGAATTTCAGTTTCAATAATGGCGATTCGCCTTTTGCAGATTTCTTTTTTTTTTCTTAGCACCGACAATCAATTTGCTGATTCCGCAATCCGCTGACGGATTTTAAGACTCCCTCAGTGGATTGCAGAATCTGCGGATGGATTGTTACAATCCACCAGTGGATTGTATCCAATGGCTGTTTTCGAATTAATCCACACGAATTGAAACTGTAACGATCCATCAGTGGATTTTACACCGTGGAACGGATTTTGAATGTAAAAAGGATTTGGACTGGTTCGCCCATCTCTAAATATCAAGCAAGCACATATGTATTCATTTGTCTTTGTTTTGTTTTGTGATTCATACATTTGTCTTTGTTTTGTTTTTATGATTCATACAAGTTGATGAACCCAGGAAGATTATTGGAAAGTAATTAAATTGCCACTCAAATTATATATCAGTTTTATAGTTAAAAATTGTTCTTTGTTTGGTTATCGATGCATGCTGCAGAGTGCTGATCACTGGGACGTGTGATTAATTTAAGAATTAAAAACTGGAGCTCTTGTTTACTAGGTACATTCTCAACACAGTAACCACTGAATTAAGAGAATAAAATATTAGTTTATGTAATTTAGGATTGGTTGTTGGATATTTCAAAATTTAATATCAAATGTGTAGGCACTACAATAACCCACAAATTACTAGTGCACATTTTCACTGATACACCTGTTATTTATTCATTAATAATTTGTTTGGTGGCAGACAGAAAAGCAGATCTCTTTGGACTTTTCCTTAAGATCAGTCATAACATTTTGGTTTCAGTACTTACTTTCTTCTCTCTCTTTGATCATGCTCGATTAATCTCTGCCAGATCTTGCACTGGTCAAATAAAATCCCTACATTTTGCAGCCTCTTGCAGACTCCATGTGTTTTTTGTGGATGTACATTCATATATTCTGATTGAGCAGAAATATAAAATGGTTAAGATTAAAATGAGGCATGTGCTGGATACGGAATAGATAGGACCTCGGAGCATAACTACTGTATGGATACAAGAGAATGGAATAATGGGGAGGAAAATTGACTCAGGTGTAAGGTTACTGTAGAAGAATAAAGTACCTGTATGGTGCTCTCGGTGGCAACATAATGATTACTCCACTTCTCAGGAAACCATTCCACTAAGATTTGCAATTGAGGCCAGTGCAGATGTCTAAGCTCCAGCTGCTGCTTCCAGTGAGCATAAACACAACTTTCATGGCTAAGTGGAGAAATCAACCACTTCCTCTAGGTGACAAAATATTACATTATTCTTCCCTTAATAAAGTCCCCAGGACAAACCAAGGGATTCCATAGATAAAAAATGACTTGACGTATTTCATGCTGGTAGACATTGCTTCATTAGAGATGAAAAGTTAATTTTATTACATGACTAGAGGGACAAGTAGATTTCTTTCATCAGTTACTGATTGTGTTGACAGTTAAGGCGAGGGTGAGGCATATAATGGATTAAGAAGGTCATAGTAGCACAATTCTGGGCAGAGTGAAAAAAGATACAACATGAAGGGATTCATGGGGTGGAAAAATAGCAGTATTTTAATCTGTAGTATATCAGTTTACAACAGTACAGTGGTTACAGTATGTGCTTGAGGGATCTTTAGACCAAGAAGAAAAAACAGCCGAGGAAACATCTTTAACTAAATGGTTAAAAACTGATTTGAATGGTCAATACCGCATCAGAAACCAATAATGCTAGGCATAATTAATTACCAACAATTGTCATTTTTCTGTATTTCTGCCAAAATCTGTTTAGGTATATTAGAATCCAGCATTCTATTTCTCATGCTGAATGTTGAATGTTTATGTACTCATGCTTAGTAAGTGAATGCAATTTAAAGTAAGACTGAAAGTATAAGCAGGTCACACTGTATGTAAGTGTATTGCTTTATGTTTTATTGATAATATATGGGAATATGCATAATATGTTAGATAACCTTTATACATTTACAAAATAGTATAGAACAATACAATGTAAAAAAAATTGTAGTGCTTTTACTGCAATGGAATGTGTTGCCATTTGTGTGATGAAATTAGAATATAGTGACAATAAGTAGCATATTTCAATATTCTTTGGTCTGAAAAGTAACACATTTCTGTATGCATTAGTGACATGCTACAAACATTATCAAAGCATTTCATGGAAAGATAAGATGTTACAAACTAGTTACGTATATTTTTAATGTTTCCGAATGGGAGACAGTTTGTAGTAACTTGTAAGATATGTCAAAACTGTTAAAAAAAATATTCTTACATTTTTATATATTTACAGACCTGTATAACTATCAATTATCTTGTGAAAACGTGATTCCAACTGTTATTATATGTTAAAATGGGTTACTTCATTCAAAACCTGATAAAATGAATTATAATTCAAATTGTTAAAGCAAAATTGTATTGATTTTGGTGGCATCTGAAAACTAACACGACAAAGCAAAGACAATCTTAGTTATACTGTATTCACTGGATGATGCAAAAATATGATTATCATGTTAAAATGTGTTTTTTAAGACCCATGTAGACATTAGATTTTGTTCAAATTTAAATATAATTTACATTTTGCACTTTTTTTTGTAAACACACTGTATATACAATGCTATGAGAAAAATATAATTCTATTGTCACCCAGTTGTGAAGTGTTGCTTGTTCTATAAATTGTTTATTTGGAACTGCAGTTAGATGAAAACATTTTTTTAAGTTCTTTAGTATTATTTATAGATAGTGTGATCAAAACCGCCACAATTAGTTTATTTTACACTTTAAAGAATAGTGGTATATTTCTAACACACCTTTTAGCAGGAGAAATGATATACTCTAACCCATATTCACCTCCAGCTGCAATTTATCATTTGCACTGATCACATACTGTACAATAATTTGAGAATCATGATACTTTTTGATGATTATTAAACAGATGAATGTTATAACACAAACGTTAACAATAAAATACAGTAAGATCAATACTGTTGATATTTATAAATAAGGTAAGTGTATGACATATATCTTGCATTGCAAAAAGCACAAGTACGATAGCACTGTTTCCAGGGCGAAAGCTTTACATATTTTCAACTGTGGCTCCAGAGGCAGTAACTCGTTCTACATTTGTATACACTGGGTTTCATATTTTAGATATAGTCTTTTATTGTTTTGGCAAGGATAACATTTTTTTATGACATAGAGATGTTGCAAACCCCAGGCTCTACCGCATATCAAGAATATGATTTTACTGTACCTTTTGTGTTAATCACATTTGCAATTTTCTGCATGAAAGTATAGAGCAGGAAATGTAAAGCTGCTTTACAGAGATGTTCAAATTTCTGCCAAATACATACTTAATTAACCCTGCTCCCCAGGTTAATTACAATGCATTAAATAACACATGTGTTATCCCCTTACCATTGTTTTCATTAGCACTGTAGTGAAATAATGCACCAAGGTTAACGCAACATATCGCGTTAATGGGGGAGAGAATGTCTGCTACATTTGCATAATTATAAATATATTAAAAGTAATTATTCCATATCTTACTGTATATATACCGACAGTATTTGTCCCTGAAAGAAGAAACATCACTTCATTATCAGCCAATATGAAACCATTTAAGTCAAGATCGTGATGGATTGGGGAGAAACATTTTGGACACTATACTGTAAATATGCCTCAGTGTCTAGAGTACCAAAATCGAGGAGAGTGTGGAAACCAATAAATCAACCGGAATAGTGAGATGTTTAAAAGGAAGTGGGAGTCATTTTAACTTGAGTGTTTATTATCCTTCATGAAACTTGTGATTGAGTTTGGTGAGCTACAGTACAGTAGATTACTAAAATGTGGTGGAAAGTAAACAATATTTGAAAATAGAGTATGAAATTCAGTTGCAGATAGAGAAAAACTGGGGAAAACGAAAAAGAACAGAAATTTGTCAAATGAAGGTAGAATAAGTTATATTATTCCAAAAGTAAAGAGAAGAAATAATACATAGGAAAGAAAGTAAAGGTATTTCATTTATGCAATTAATAATTTCCAAATTAAAATAAATATTTTTGTGCATGTTTAACTCTTTGCTAGCTAATGAATAGGCTGGGCACTTTGCATTTCCTTTTATTTTGGGACTAGACTCATTTTATATCTGTGCTTTCTGTAAGGCTGTGCTTATAGTGCCTGTGACGGCGACGTCAGGCTACGGTCGCTGGAAAAATCAAATTGAGATGACTTCCAGCGATTGTTCCGTCGCGCCGTCGCATCGCGCTTACTATAAGCGCACGTGACAGCAGCAATGCATTTGTTTTGACGCGACATTGCGTCGCCGTCGCCGGCACTATAAGCACAGCCTTAGCAAGGGAGGTCCTAACTGAGTGTCGGGAAGTACCACCGACCCCCCCAAGTCTGTGAGAATGGGCCAGAATAAGGGACTCACACCGCAAATCATTGCTCCCTTTGATTCACTCCATGTTCCCTTCCCATCATTCCCTCCCCCTCCCTCTCCTTTTTATCAGTTGTTCTCCTGTGTATAGTTCACCATTTGCACATTCTGCTTCATATTTGACTTATTTCTGTCCATGTTTATTGTGTTTTCAAACTGTGCCTACACTGTTAATTCACGAGTGTTTATTGTTATGACCTTGTTTTTTATTCAAGTAAATATCTTTTTTTGGCATATCCATTTCTCATTGGTTCATTATTAACCCTTGAGTGCTGGGAAGTTAGTTTCAAAGGGATAGTCAATGTAGAAAAAATAGTAGGAGTGGCGGTCACTGCTTTCCAGAATCAGGAATCAACCAAGCGCAGTTAAAGATAAAAAAAAATATTTATTCATCCAAAGATAGTTAGAATATCTACTCTTTGATAAAGTCTCTTTGCAGAGACGAAACGCATCAGAGTATTACACTCTGTGTATGTCTAACTTTCTTTGGATGAATAAATATTTTTTTTTATCTTTAACTCCGCTTGGTTGATTCCTGATTCCAGAAAGCAGTGACCGCCACTCCTACTATTTTTTCTACTCTATCGGCTGGAGCACGCAGCATCAGCGTTCTACGGGGTCGTTCTGGCACAAATCAGCAACACCAGGCGGACACGGACAGTCTCTCATGAGCACCGGCCAGCTGATTGTCAAAGTTTGGGACACAGGGTGTGGAGAGGGAAGCTATTGAAGACTCCATGAGTATCTTGTGGGACGTACTGCAGCGACGTTTTCATGGACACTTTGGACTGTGTTATTGCTTATTAGCCCCCACCCTGGGTGAGTCCATTAAACACACTAAGGACCTTTACAAACCAATACAATTTATTTACCCCTAAACACTGATACAACCGAGGGAATCAAGAGGACGTTTATCATATTATACATCTATTGCATTATTGCTATTGATAGAGCACCAGTATTTGAGGTTTATTCCTCTTTGTTCACTGGGTAGTCAATGTATATAGTTATATGTATCCTGAGAGTGTACCCCGAGTTAATAATAATAAGGTACTAATTAGACCAATCCCTCAATAAATCACTTTTTAAATAAGAAATGCCCAACTTCAATAGTCTCCAGTATCATACTTAAAAAAATCACAACTATAAGACTGGAGATTAAATGCAACAAAAGTGTCTAAATACACACTAATCTACTGATAAAGTAAGGGAAAAATGGGTCTTTATAAAGAACTCCTACTCCGCTGTCTGAACGATCTAAATTAGCTTGTGGTAGTAACTGATCAGCAGAATATTAACAATTAGTTGCCCATTAAATACTGTTAAGTTTCAAGTATTGAAAATAAAAACTATTTTAGGGTTAAAAAAGGCCTACACCGCTTATAAATGTTATAGATTAAAGAAAACAATTGTCAATAGCTAATATATAGATGTTTATTCTTTAATAAAACCATGAATGTAAAATGTCACTACAAATTATACTCTTTGAGGTACTACTATATAAGGCTTACATTGATCAATTACTTGAAAATCGCGAGACTACAAAATGGAGAGATGAGATCTCGTTTAAGACCAAGTATATCTATCACTGTCTGAGTGTAACAATATTTGGGGGAAAGGCAGATTAGTTTGAAATCAAAATTTAAATTAGAAGTCTGACTTTTATTGTCACCATAGTGAAGGGAGACCCATTAGTCTATAAATTGAGAGAAAACAAACCCTGCATTAAGACCATAGAGGGCAGGTGTATGTAACATATGAACCAATTTTCCCTCCCTTTTAAGTATGTCTCTATCCCAATCTCCCTTCCTAATACTGGATGCAATTGCTTTGAACTTTAAGGAGTTCACATCACATTGGTGGACATCATTGAGATGTCTTGCTACTGAGGTGTGTAACATATTACATATGGATCCAATTGGGCTCAAGTAACCTGCATCAAAATTGCCGGTGGGTTTTTCCCACATACAGTACTTATTACAGCAACATTGTGTCAAATATTCCGCCCAAAGGTGAATTACAGTTCAGAAAATGACAGATGTTGAAGAAACATGTTCCATCCCAGTGGTGGTGTTGGAAGTTATACAAGCCCTTTCTTTCTGAGTTTAGTTTTCTTATGATACTGTATCTCTGTTTTCAAACAATAAAATCCCCATTCTATTTGTTTTTACTGCTTCCTACATGGCCTTGTTCCTCTGACATATTTTGAACATTGCTACTTTTGTCTTCTGCAGTGTTGCCGTTTCTAAGCCTATCCTCCTCATTCATTTTAGTTTTGTTATTATTTTATGTTATTTGTAATGTTTTATAAAAAGAAAAAACAAAAAGAAAGTAATAATACAAAATAAAACGAACTGAAAAATATATATAGTTTACAAATTAAAAAAATCATATTTAAAAAAAATTATAGTTAAGTTTCAAAAAGTGATTTAAATGACAATCTTTAATTATGGTTACTATTACTTTTTAAGGGAAGGCTGCGATAATGGCCTTTGATTCCAATCACATCAATCATAGACATAGTTAATGTTATGACTAGTTTTTATTTGTTAAATTAGATTAATAACGTTTTTCAATTTCCAGGCTGCGTTATTTACCTACAGTATGTTTCAAATTCATATGCAATATGCCAAATGTAATCTATTTACATTTTAATTATACAAAATATGGCTTGTATATTAGATCATTATGACTTAGAAACAATGGTCATAACGGCCATACAATAACAAAGTCTTTGTTGAAATAAAAAAATGTGATTGATGATAAATGAAAATCAATCTAATCATAGACACAGTTAATAATTACGTCAACTCTTCAATTATTACATTAGAATAATCATGGTTCTTAATTTCACATTAGCATCAGAATTTGTTTGCAATTCATATGCAATATACCAAATTGTATCTACTTTCCTTTATCTTCATTCATAGACATACTGTAGTTAAACATAACGACTTGTCATTACTAGAAGTGTAGAGATGGTGAGTGCACATATGAAATAAATGAAATATATAAAAGATATATAAATAGTCCAATATCTCCTACAAACAGAACATCAATAGATTAGTCAATGTATAAGAGGCAAATGGTCAAGGCAAACACTTAATCAGGGGGTCTGGAATTAGAATATATATAATAAAAAGTAGCTGTACTCACACGGCCATGTGTGAGCCCCTTCACAATAATTGGTACTGCACCGACACACTTTATTCGAGCAAATACCCAGTATGTACCTGGCAGATACCTGGAATGCGCCGCTCCTCACCTCTGACAAGCCCCGTTGCGTTTGCCTTCCCAGCCTGGGTTCATGCCTGGCTGACGGGCGGCTGATCTGTTAAATGATAATGATTAGGATTTAATAGGCTGCAATGCTTCGCGTGTCTACCAGATGGCATAAATTCATGAATTGTAATGCAGTATATATATATATACTGTGCAGTATTGCAGCCAGCGGGAATAAAATGCTTCAATCCCTGCCTGGAAAATAACCCAATGCACTCGGGCAGAAAACAGTCACAAACCTCAATACACCCGGGTATACCCGAATTCGTGGGACTAGCCGAGCTCGAATAAAGTGTGTCGCCAGTGTATCTTTCCACCATCCTCTGGGGAGCAGTCACTTATCACCTATAGTCTGGGACGTCCAATGTCACAAACCATGTTACAAAAAGTATAATATAGGCAGGAGGTTAAAAAGATGAAAACTATTACAAATAACAAAGTAAGTGTTCACTTACATATAAGAACACACTCCAGCCCCGACAACCATCTGGTAGACTCCGGCACGGTGTCTTCCTGCTCTCGCGTCCGACCACAGGGCCGCAACAGGACCACACGAGGCGGCTACAGAAGCCTTCTGTATGCAACGCTACAGCACGCAACCGACCAGGAACTTCACATTTTGGAAATAACTTTCATTCGTCAGGTTCCTGTCGGTTACATGCGCATCTCTCCTTACTAATACCCTACGTGATTGGCTGCACTGCATAAATAATGTAATCTAATTAAAATACAGTATCCTAATTGTCAGCCTTCTACATTCAGAAAAGAGTAAACATACTGCTAGTAAACATACTGCTCTCATAATCTTTCAAGCAAATAGCTAACGATTGTGACGACCGGTTATACTGTACATATAAAATGTTAAATGATTATAAGGCAAGTTAGGTAAGGCTCATACAAAAGAATATCCTCTTAATGCAATTCAGACCACATTCACCTCAATCCTGTATTAGATTCCACATGAAGGAGGCCATTAGTAGATGCCCCCCCCCCCCAAAAAAAAGGGGATACAACGAGTCTGACATTGCATTTAAGTGTCTCCTCTATTAAAGACAAAGCAAATACAAAAAGTGTTTAAAACAGTGAATAGTGAATAACAGAAGAAAGATATAGCTCATTACAAAATGCCTGAGCAGCTAAAAAAGCCGAACACATTTGTTTTTTTTGCCCTTAATATTGGCAAGGATATTATATCTGTCCATAATACTGTTAGGGAGCGCCGTAGTTATTCCTCTTTTTTGACTTTTCATTAGTCATTACATTTTAATCATGTTTTTTTTGTATTTCAAGGTTGTGTTAATGGTCTTTAATAATTGAAATGAATATGTAATATGCCAAATTGCATATTATTTATGTAGCCCCCTTCAAAAACCAAGCCCGTTTTAGCATGCAGACTAGGGCAGCACTCTGGCAGTGTAGGGGTTAAATCCATTACACATGGTCCTGCATGTGAGCTGTCTCTGAGATATTATACAATGTTGCAGATCCCAGGCACATGAGGCATCACTCAGAGCCAGAAAAGTTCTGGTAGGTCATGTGACTGGTGGGATGATGCTTTTGCAACACACATGTTTTGACCAGAGACAAAGTTGGGGTAAGGTTGACACCCCCTGGGTATAAAATGTGGGGACCCACCCTAGGAGAGAGAGTGTGCTGTGGCAGACTGTGCTTAGTGCCCGGTGCAACACAGATTTCTATGCTGCAGGGAGCAGGGCTATACCCAGGTTTAAGAAGGGACCTGGGGCTGAGCCTACTCCCCTCCTACAAAGGGTTAGGTTGGGTCCTGGGAGCAACTGCAGGCAAAGAAGGAACTGCTGCATGAGAGAGATAATGAAAGCTTGTCCTGTCTATGCTGTGTGGTATGCTGATCCTACTGACAATAAAGCAAGCATCCTGTTAAAAGTTCCTGGCACCCTTTCTACTTATTCTACTCCTCACTACAACCTTGGACTGGAACCACTGGAGGAGCACTGAAACAAAAGGTAAAACTGACTGAGCTACACTACGCCGAAGCAGGTAAAAACCCTATCAGCAAAGTAAAGAGTGACTGATTGCGTGTACACTCTACCTTCTGCAGCTGTGTGGGGGTAGGGGTATTACATTTAATTAATAAATCATAGAAATATTTGATAACAGTAAGAACTCTAGTAATACAGTTGTTACTACTTCCAAGTAATTCATTTATTGCAACAAACACACTTTAGTGGTACTTTTAGTTGTTGTTAAATAATTATGTTAAAACCAAAGAAATAGAAAAAAAAGTCCAAACATTGTTAATGGAAACAAAAGAAAACAGCGCACTACGCCAAATAGTGAAGCAAATTCAACAATATATTATAGAATTAAAAAGGGGGTAATATATCTGCGTACATAAAAAAAGGTTGGTAAAAGGCATGTAGTGTGTATCACACTGTTTACCACTCGGCTGTTAGCTGTAGATTCAGGTGCTTGCTTCCCTCTGCTGCTGCAGCTCAGTTGATTCTGGGGCAGGACGTCAGTCTTTTCACTCCCAAGGGGATTTCCCTTCATGCAGCCAGGTTCAGCAGCTGGTACTGGGGCTCGGTGAAATCGCTCCTGCTTCCTAGCCGATATGAAGCTGCTCCTGTACCTCGGCAGGTGTATCCTCTGCACAGAGGTTAAAACGCAGCTTGCTGCTGTCTTCACAGCAGTGGTGGATTCAATAGGGAAGTTTGAACAGTCTTACAAAGTCTCTCACAAGTGTCCAAAACAGCACACAGGATGAAATAAAAACAGGACAGGCCAACACATAGACAAAGGCCAATGTAAGCAGATATAAGGCAATAGAATGTTACATCCAACTAGTTTCGTAGAATTAACTACTTCAGGGAAGAAGTAGTTAATTCTACGAAACTAGTTGGATGTAACATTCTATTGCCTTATATCTGCTTACATTGGCCTTTGTCTATGTATTGGCCTGTCCTGTTTTTATTTCATCCTGTGTGCTGTTTTGGACACTTGTGAGAGACTTTGTAAGACTGTTCAAACTTCCCTATTGAATCCACCACTGCTGTGAAGACAGCAGCAAGCTGCGTTTTAACCTCTGTGCAGAGGATACACCTGCCGAGGTACAGGAGCAGCTTCAAATCAGCTAGGAAGCAGGAGCGATTTCACCGAGCCCCAGTACCAGCTGCTGAACCTGGCTGCATGAAGGGAAATCCCCTTGGGAGTGAAAAGACTGACGTCCTGCCCCAGAATCAACTGAGCTGCAGCAGCAGAGGGAAGCAAGCACCTGAATCTACAGCTAACAGCCGAGTGGTAAACAGTGTGATACACACTACATGCCTTTTACCAACCTTTTTTTATGTACGCAGATATATTACCCCCTTTTTAATTCTATAATATATTGTTGAATTTGCTTCACTATTTGGCGTTGTGCGCTGTTTTCTTTTGTTTCCATTCTCTTAGTGTGTGTGGGGTGCTGAGCCACCCCTGCGTTTACAGCTGCAGACGCCATTATCCCCAACACGGTTATGTGGCACTTATTATTTAATGTTTAATTATCTCACTGTGGGAGTTGTGGTTTAATTTTTTATACATTTTTCATCACTAAATTGATGGTATAGTCACTGTACTGTATATATTTATACATTTAAACTTTATAGGTAGTTAGGTAGTAGCGCACAGTTTTTTTTTTTTGTGTTTACAAACATTGTTAAGTTGTAAATCATGAAAAACACTATTTGAAGATGTAATCATTAATTTTGAAAAATAATCGTATCACCTTTACCTGGTTTCCTGCTGTAATTTAATGTCACTCACTCGCCTGTTTTTTTTTTGGGGGGGGGGGCAGATGTACATTTTTGTAGTTTATTGAAATCATATTTCATTATAAATCTTAGAAAGGATGGGCTAGATTACTTTGGATTTTGAAGCAATTTTTTTTGTCTTTCTCTGTGACTACGTGCACTGGGCATTAGGCATAGGAATTGAAGTTTCATCATCACTCAGTCTCTGTCAGACAGTATACCAACAAAATGACTGTAGGTGAATGACAGAGTAAATAATGTCGCTGCTGGTAGAAAACCACTCTCCACCTCTCAACCACGATGGATTGCATTGGAATGTGATAATCGTAATCTCTCTTGTTCCCTTTCTGACCATGAACACTCAAATCAGAGAGAATCCTATGTTGATTTTTTTTTTTTTTTTTTTACAACCACTGGTTCAAATACTTCCTTCTCACTAATTAGACACCACTTCATTTCTTTAATTATGAAATATGATTACTTGGGATTCTAACTATAGATTAGCCACTTTTGATGTTCAATTCCTGTACACCAGTATTCCTAACTCTGGAGACATCAAAGCAACTGATTTCATTTTATCATTGCATGTCACATTACCACTTACACAATGACAATTTATTCATCACCCAATTTTATTTACAAATTTGTGGGATGGCGATGGGACATGTTTTGGACCTTCTTTTGCCAATTTATACTGTACATGAAGTTGTAGGAGTCACTTCATATTTGGGGGGCCAATGTATCTCCTCCCCAAATTGTTTTGTGGAGAAGATACATTGACGACATCGTCATAATTTGTAATGGATTAATTTAAACAATGTGTCCCCCATCTCAATGCCAATTATTTAAATCTCAGGTTCACCAGTGAGAGCCATGTTGACTCCATATGCTTTTATGGATCTGGTCATATATATTGAATCAAACCAAATTTAGAAACATAAATATTTTAAAGATACACGTCAATTAATTTCTGTACCCAATGAGCAATCATGACAAACAACAGAAATGCATTGACAACATCCCATGTAGCCAGTGCTTAACACTGAAACGTAATTGCACAGAAGAATTTGAAGTTGAATGGCAAGCATTATTTCGGAGTGAGAAATTTTCTAAAAAGGGATATTAAAAGATTTACTATAATGCAGTCTACACATCTTAAAGCAAAAAAAGCAAAACTGGGAAACTGTTAAAATATAAAACTTTGAATAAGAAACTAAATAAATTTTGAGAGCAATAATATTAATGATGACCAAATACCATTATTCATTATCCAATATAGTAAAGGACATAATACTAACAAGCATTTTCAAACAAGCACTTTCAAAGCATTGGCACATTCTTTACAAAAGCATTCCCAAAATAATAGTACAGGCTAAACTGTTAACTCTTTTATTAACACACTTTTACGAATTCCACAGTGCAATTCAGACCGTAGCAATTGTATGGGCAACATTAGAGCTGGGAATAGAGATCATTATCTCTTGAAAAGATAACAATACTGGATCTTCACCCTCAAAACAGAATCTCCAGTGGGTCTCAATGACTTCATAGAACTCAGTCCTTTTTTAAAGATCAACTTCTGTATTTCTATTCATGATTTGTGTGTTTCACATGATATACAGTACATTAAATAACCAATTGATGGATAGACATGTTATTACACTTATATTTATATTTATGTTGTACAATTTTCAGTTCAATAATATCATTAATAATTTGTTGATATAACATAAATGTTCCCAGTACACCAAAGAAAAATTAACTAATAAAGGATCAGCCAAAAATCAAATGTAATTAAACATTTATGATGCATATAACGTCAAACAGCAACAAAGGGACAACGTGTATAAAGGGAACAGGGACAAAGACAGGGATGGGGAAGGAAAGAGAAGGAAGGAGAGGAAGAAAAAAACACGGGAAATAAAAAGTGCAGGGCAAGGGGGGCAACGTAACGTTTCGGGGTACAGACCCCTTCTTCTGGCCCGTTCCCAGGTAGACCAAAGTCACCTGGTACTTCCCTTACCCTGTGACTAGGTCCCTGAAATACACAGTGACACACTGACACTAGATCTCAAAGGTGAAAGAAACAGTGGAATACCCAAGATATATAAAGAGCTACTGCTAGTTCTCCGAGCAAATTACAAGTAAACTGGAAAGCATAAATCTCATACAGGAGTGACTGTAAACACAGTGACGGATAAGGAATTTAACTGGAAAATTATGGTGCTTCAAGGTTAATGACCCACTGAAGTAGACCTAAAAGAACAAAAAATTCTCAGAGACAGGTACAGACATAGATAGATAAATGAACCACTCATTATGACAGGTAGAACCAACATACTTGTAGCCAGCATACACATGAACAGTCCAAAGGTAAATTAAGCTGGATCAGTAAACTCCTCAGTGTGCAAAAAGAACAGCACTGCATGAGGAGCTGTACCTGTGGTCCTTAAAACGGCGTGGCCCGATGACGTCACAGTGAGCCGGCTGGAATCATGAATTAGAGTTCCTCTAAGTGCAGGGAACAGCGCAGTGAAACCCACACATGCGCACAAGCAGGGTCCCAGCCGTCGGCTGCCAAGGGGCAGACCCAGTCTAGTTCAGTGGCAAATGCGATCAGGCAAACACTCCAGGTGCAGTGAGGAGGGTGGATGTATGACAGCAGCAGAGGAGAACTTCACAGGGCACCAGCAGCCCAACCAGGGGCCCAGAGACATTGAGAAAAATGCACACAAGGGAGAAAGTAAAAGTATTAAATATAACTGTAATGATTGTACAACAATGCAGCCTATCAATGGACCCTGACACATAGAGTCATAATACACAATAGGGAGATACTGAACAAAGGGTTATAATACACATGTACTGATGGCAAAATAAAGGCAAATGCCCAAAACATAATCAGACATCCCAACTAGGATACACAGTAGTGTGGTGAGGCAGAGATGGAGGAGACCAAGGTGCCAAGGATAGATCACAGCACAGGATGATGGACACAGGGGAGAGAACATGCTCCGATGGTGGACGCCATGGAACCAAAGGAGACATAGATCTGTGGACCAACAAAATAGAGTCAGATGCAGGCAACAGTAAAACAGCAAATACACTTACATATGGGGGACCCCTAGTAGAGGGCAAAGGAAACTTCAAAAGAAGCAGCTCAGATCGAGATCCTTATTGATGCCCTTTGGGGTCATGGTGCCCAAGCGCTGAATCCACTGTGTCTCTTTGCGCAGCAAATGCATCTTGGTGTTACCACCACGTCTACCTCTTGTATGACCATCTATTATCTGAAACCGGAGCTGACTGGAGTTGTGTCCTGCCTGCGTAAAATGATGGGCCACTGGGGCATCAGGATCCTGCCTGCGGATCGCTGCTTTGTGTTGTTGGATCCTGTCCTTGACACACTGAGAAGTCTCCCCCACATACCCCATCCCACACGGGCATTTGATAAGATAAATCACATTCCTAGATAGACATGTGTAGAAATCCTTGATGTAATAAACAGAGCATGTAAATGGATGCGTAAATCTATCTCCCTCCTACATGCTGTCACACTGACTACAGCTACAGCACCGGAAACAACCCTTTTTGGGGGTACCAAGGAAGGTTTGTGTACGATTCGTGCCACCAATATCAGCCTTCACAAGTCTATCCCTCAAATTTCTACCTCGTTTGTATGAGAAAAGAGGGTTAAGACCTAGAGTTGGGGCCAAGGTCGGATCCATACTCAGCAATCTCCAATGCTTGAGAATGACACTTTTTATACGTCCACTCAGTGTACTACTGTATATGTGGACACGAAAGGAATGGAGAATCTTTTATCCTTATTAATGTGACATGATGGATTTAGTAATGCAGTTCTATCCAGTGTCTCCACCCTATCTCGTTCATTTTTAAGCAGAGCTGCGGGGTAATTTCTTGATTTAAATTTATCTAGCATGATATCAAGGCTACGAGCGACACATGTGGGGTTGCTAATAATCCATTTAGCCCTTAATAATTGGCTATAGGGAAGACCTTTAATAGAGCCTGGTAGATGAAAACTATCAAAGCATAGCAAGTTGTTTCTATCAGTGTCCTTCGTATATAAATCAGATTCAAGTTTATGGTCAACAAGTCTAATGGTAGTATCAAGAAAGTTCACGGCTTGATTACTCACAATGGATGTGAAGCCAATTGTAGGGTGCATAGAATTGATGTCAGCAATAAATGAAGTGAGATCAGTCTGAGTGCCCGTCCAGATCATGAAAATGTCATCGATATAGCGCACCCACATACGCACTGATATATCGAATAATGGATGACAGTAGATGAACTGATGTTCAAACGAATTCATGAAAATGTTTGCATATGTGGGTGCGACATTCGATCCCATCGCCGTACCCTGACTTTGTATATAGTAGGTATCCTCAAAAAGAAAAAAGTTTTCTCTGAGGATAATGCCAAGAATATCAATAATACACATATGTTCCCTAGGGGTAAACAATTCACAAGGTCAAGGGCCTGTTTGACTGCCCCAATACCCTCACTGTGTGGTATTGAGGTATATAAACTGTTGACATCAATGTTACCAGTAAAGTGTCACTCTCAAGCTATGGTGTAGCATCAATCTTCCGCAGAAAGTGCGTAGTGTCCTGTATATAGGATCTAGATTCTACCACTAAAGGACGAAGTAATTTGTCAAGAAATACCGCAATCGGCTGGAAGATAGAATCAGAACCTGCCACAATGGGGCAACCAGGAGGTCTATTCAAATCTTTATGGATTTTTGGAAGGATGTATAGTACTGGCACAATAGGGTCAGTTTTAATCAAGAAATCACATTGTTTTTTTAGAGATGACACCTCCCTCTAGAGCTAAATCCAATACCGCCAGGATATTAGAGGCAACACCAGTGGTGGGATTAGTGGGGCTAATGCGGTAATTAGCAGTAACCGATAGCTATTTCCCGTGTTTTTTTCTTTCTCTCCTTCCTTCTCTTTCCTTCCCCAACCCTGTCTTTGTCCCTGTTCCCTTATGTACACATCGTCCCTTTGTTGTTGTTTGACGTTATATGCATCGTACATCTTTAATTAAATTTTATTTTTGGCTGTTCCTTTATTAGTTCATTTTTCTTTGGTGTGCTGGGAACATTTATGTTCTATTGATTATTTGAGAGGAACGAGGGCCCTCTCTGTTCCTGTCTGCACCCGTCATTGCTACACAGACTTTTTTTAGTGTGCTGTCTGTACTTACTTTATTAATAATTTGTTGTTTTCTTTTGTTATTAATCCATTCTCATTGACCCCCCTCTTTTTTTTGTAATTATCTTTTTTTCCCCCTTTCCCATTGCCTAATTGCATAGAAACAATTTTACTGATTATTTAATTAATTTCTGTCATCACAGTTTTCCACATATCCATTCTCTCACATATGTTTAGCCCTTTCACATTTTCATCTTCCTCAAACGATTGATAATTCATTCAAATGTAATATAATTAATGTTACAGAATTATTGACTCATTATTACATATATATGTACGCTCTTTTACCATCAGACTTTATAGCCATGGGTATTATAACATCTCCATATTAGTACATGTACTATATTAATGCATATATTGTATTTGTTAAATGTCATATTGTGTTATTTTTAAATGGTCGATCAATGGACATCTGATTGGATGGGGGGAGGGGTGTTTATTAAGTAGGATACCAGGCCATAAACATAGTGGTCACATTGAGCAATAGCTGCGCTGTTTTTTCTGGTGTAACATTTGCCTGGTGACACAACCAGGAAGTGTCGGACATTTTTCTGGGAACACAGGCTATGCCCCAGTGTTCAGGGAGCACTGTGTAGAACGCCAATTAATCTTTCCTGGTGTTTTCTCCATCTGGTGATCAGCTACTCCTACACATTAACTTAATTGTAAGTGTACTTTTTTTTATACTTGTTCTACATATATTATACTTATGTCTGGTGTGCTCTGTGTTTTTCTATCTTTGGAGATACACAAGTGGAGATATCTGCAGTAGTCTGGAATGCTCCAACACAGTTGCAGAAAATAGACCAAGTTGAAAGATTTCCCTTACCATCTGTGGAAGCACGAGTACGGTTTTTATCTACAAGAATCCTACTCCTGTCTGAGTAAAGTGATGCCAAGTGTCTGTCAAAAACTTAACAAGTGCCAATTAATTGCAAAGTTTGACAATGGAATGGAGAATCTTTTATCCTTATTAATGTGACATGATGGATTTAGTAATGCAGTTCTATCCAGTGTCTCCACCCTATCTCGTTCATTTTTAAGCAGAGCTGCGGGGTAATTTCTTGATTTAAATTTATCTAGCATGATATCAAGGCTACGAGCGACACATGTGGGGTTGCTAATAATCCATTTAGCCCTTAATAATTGGCTATAGGGAAGACCTTTAATAGAGCCTGGTAGATGAAAACTATCAAAGCATAGCAAGTTGTTTCTATCAGTGTCCTTCGTATATAAATCAGATTCAAGTTTATGGTCAACAAGTCTAATGGTAGTATCAAGAAAGTTCACGGCTTGATTACTCACAATGGATGTGAAGCCAATTGTAGGGTGCATAGAATTGATGTCAGCAATAAATGAAGTGAGATCAGTCTGAGTGCCCGTCCAGATCATGAAAATGTCATCGATATAGCGCACCCACATACGCACTGATATATCGAATAATGGATGACAGTAGATGAACTGATGTTCAAACGAATTCATGAAAATGTTTGCATATGTGGGTGCGACATTCGATCCCATCGCCGTACCCTGACTTTGTATATAGTAGGTATCCTCAAAAAGAAAAAAGTTTTCTCTGAGGATAATGCCAAGAATATCAATAATACACATATGTTCCCTAGGGGTAAACAATTCACAAGGTCAAGGGCCTGTTTGACTGCCCCAATACCCTCACTGTGTGGTATTGAGGTATATAAACTGTTGACATCAATGTTACCAGTAAAGTGTCACTCTCAAGCTATGGTGTAGCATCAATCTTCCGCAGAAAGTGCGTAGTGTCCTGTATATAGGATCTAGATTCTACCACTAAAGGACGAAGTAATTTGTCAAGAAATACCGCAATCGGCTGGAAGATAGAATCAGAACCTGCCACAATGGGGCAACCAGGAGGTCTATTCAAATCTTTATGGATTTTTGGAAGGATGTATAGTACTGGCACAATAGGGTCAGTTTTAATCAAGAAATCACATTGTTTTTTTAGAGATGACACCTCCCTCTAGAGCTAAATCCAATACCGCCAGGATATTAGAGGCAACACCAGTGGTGGGATTAGTGGGGCTAATGCGGTAATTAGCAGTAACCGATAGCTATTTCCCGTGTTTTTTTCTTTCTCTCCTTCCTTCTCTTTCCTTCCCCAACCCTGTCTTTGTCCCTGTTCCCTTATGTACACATCGTCCCTTTGTTGTTGTTTGACGTTATATGCATCGTACATCTTTAATTAAATTTTATTTTTGGCTGTTCCTTTATTAGTTCATTTTTCTTTGGTGTGCTGGGAACATTTATGTTCTATTGATTATTTGAGAGGAACGAGGGCCCTCTCTGTTCCTGTCTGCACCCGTCATTGCTACACAGACTTTTTTTAGTGTGCTGTCTGTACTTACTTTATTAATAATTTGTTGTTTTCTTTTGTTATTAATCCATTCTCATTGACCCCCCTCTTTTTTTTGTAATTATCTTTTTTTCCCCCTTTCCCATTGCCTAATTGCATAGAAACAATTTTACTGATTATTTAATTAATTTCTGTCATCACAGTTTTCCACATATCCATTCTCTCACATATGTTTAGCCCTTTCACATTTTCATCTTCCTCAAACGATTGATAATTCATTCAAATGTAATATAATTAATGTTACAGAATTATTGACTCATTATTACATATATATGTACGCTCTTTTACCATCAGACTTTATAGCCATGGGTATTATAACATCTCCATATTAGTACATGTACTATATTAATGCATATATTGTATTTGTTAAATGTCATATTGTGTTATTTTTAAATGGTCGATCAATGGACATCTGATTGGATGGGGGGAGGGGTGTTTATTAAGTAGGATACCAGGCCATAAACATAGTGGTCACATTGAGCAATAGCTGCGCTGTTTTTTCTGGTGTAACATTTGCCTGGTGACACAACCAGGAAGTGTCGGACATTTTTCTGGGAACACAGGCTATGCCCCAGTGTTCAGGGAGCACTGTGTAGAACGCCAATTAATCTTTCCTGGTGTTTTCTCCATCTGGTGATCAGCTACTCCTACACATTAACTTAATTGTAAGTGTACTTTTTTTTATACTTGTTCTACATATATTATACTTATGTCTGGTGTGCTCTGTGTTTTTCTATCTTTGGAGATACACAAGTGGAGATATCTGCAGTAGTCTGGAATGCTCCAACACAGTTGCAGAAAATAGACCAAGTTGAAAGATTTCCCTTACCATCTGTGGAAGCACGAGTACGGTTTTTATCTACAAGAATCCTACTCCTGTCTGAGTAAAGTGATGCCAAGTGTCTGTCAAAAACTTAACAAGTGCCAATTAATTGCAAAGTTTGACAACCTAGAGGTCAAATTATTGGTTGTTCAAGCAGTCAATTGTTCTATAAAGGTTTAAGCATTGTTAATGGAATCCTAATCTTTTCTAAGGAACAAATACTGTAAGAATAAAGAGAACCATGCACACACACAAACAGAATATAAGGAACTGATAATTAATTATCAAGAGCACTGTAAGTTGAATATACAGTACCGTGCACTTAGTAAGGTCATGTTCAGCGTGGCTGCTACGCGATGTGCACACACATGTCCGTCACAATTTAATGTTGTTTGGTGGGAGTGTTCAAACTGAAAACTCCACCGGCGACAAAATGCAGCATAGACGCTGCTACATTTTGCCGCTACAACCAAAAATTATATTTGGGGGCTGCATTCGCGGCAAGTGAGCTGGTTCAGCGAACCAGCTCCTTGAAACGTTCCCCCGCCCCCCACCACACCCCCAAATGCCGCGACCCGACTCCTGCAGCCATAACACAGATCGCTTGGCTGCAGGAGCATGCAGGGGAGGCGCGCACGGACGCAAGTGTCCGTAGCAGCCACCCTGAACTCGTCCTAAGGGACTGAAAGCTAAATGAAAGGCGTGAAAAGTAAAATAATACAAATGATGGTTTAACATCCACCCAACCTATGGCACACACTGTAAAATAGGTAAACCGACTCTAAACCATCCCAGTGCACTCTGCTTGGCTGTTGGTATACTCTTCCCAGATCCAGGAGTGCACCCGTGCCCGTAACAATGCCACAATGTTTATTGTGACCTTCACTAGTTCCAAACCTGCTTCCTTCTCTTACATAGCCAGATTGGATAATGCAGGAGCAGGAACATCACAGGTGGTCACTGAGCAAAAGTTGTGGTGGGACAGACTCTGGGGAGGACCCAGTCATGGGGAGGGTAATGGAAGGAACTTTTCAGCACGTTTGTACTCTTGTCTTCCTTTCTGATGGAGTAGAGCTAACTAAGCACCAGTCTATTTTCTCTTAGTCCCATGCCAGACTCATCGACATGCTTGGACTGCTAGGATAGGAGTCCCTATTCATGGACTTCGGAAGAGATTATTTAATGCCCCAAATGGACTATGCAAAGAGTGCAAAGTCCCTAATTTACAATATAAGCCACTTGATATGATGAATGATGACAGACCAGTGCTGTTGGTTTTGGCATTGTGGAAACACACAACAAGCCACTGCAGACAGTGCCAGTGAGAGTGACAGTATTATTTGTTAACTGTGGAGTCAGCGACTGTAGTGGACCAAGTCTAGCTGAGGCAGTGGCAGTAGTATCTATGCCACCATGGAAATTGACAAGTCAGTCACTTATCTCACTATTCAAATCAATACTGATCTCATCACTGACTGAAGCAGTACCAACAGCTTCACTTGCCTCAGTCTAAGTCAGAGGAGGGGAGGTGACACCTCCAGAGTAGACGTGAGACTAATGAGATAGAGCCAGACAAGAGAGTCATGGGAGTCAGGTGATCAGTCCACCATATCACCGAAGGTTCTCCTAATGAGACATTATGTTAACTGAACTATACTGAGCCTGATTTTCTATCCCACCCTGTCAGTTGGGGCCAGGTTTATGCTGGCAGACCTTGGCTCTGCGACCCATGCACTTTGATGTATTGTACCTGGTCTGTTGTATTTTGTTGTAGGGATAACATCCTTTATTTATCTATTGCTCTGATATTTATATAATTAACATATGTAATTTTGTAAAATAAACTTAAGATTGCCCAAAGTGAGCACATATTTTTCTGTCAACAATAAAAAAAAATGTTATGCACATTCCTACTGTACACTGAGTTAGGGAACACATGGCTATTTAATTTGGTATGTGTGCCAGACATGGTATGTGTTATGTTGTATGTTGCCTTGTTTCACTGCTATAACAAGTTGAAACTGTTATCCCCACCACATACTCCACTCTAGTGCACTGGGACTTGGAGTTAGCAACCGCTCTATCACATTACTGTATGTAATTTTAATAACTCATCATGACAGGAGCTGTATGAATCTTTAATTCTAAACTCTGTAGACATAAAGTTTCATGTATATGGAACTTGTTGCTGCTGTAGATGATGACCATCATTTATTACATATAGAATGGATGCTGCATAATTTGTGGGTGGTTGGTTATTTCTGTATTGCCAGATGCCAATTTACAGTTGGCGATTCTGACCGAGATGTTAGAGATGGGTGTAGTACTGCCTGCCTGGCACAGCACAGATGACACTTATGGGGTTGACTTGTTTTGGTTTGTAATGATGTTGATGGTGGTTGGTAATGATAATGACTGAGGATAAAGATCATGTAAATAACTGCATGGATAGCCAAGGAAAAACCCTGCATTGTTTTTTCTTCTTATGAGGACTGAGTATTGTTTGTTAAAGTATCTGAAAGACTATATAACCTGGAAATAAAATTAACCCTACTGTAGGGATGTTTGTGCAGTTCTCAGATCACTTTCACATTGTTTGTGATTGTGACTATAATTTTGATTTTAATTTAGGTTTTAGTTAATTACATTTTTATTTTAAATTCAAATTTAATTTGTTATTTGACATATGGTCTGCCAGCCAACATCTCAGTTCTGAAAGCTGTCCAGAAATGGGTCATCCATACCCTTCCTGTTGAAGAAATCACCTTCCCATGGTAAAAAGCCACCTCTAAGGTGTGTTCTCAATCGGTGGGTTCTGCAGAATTGAGAATACTAGCAGAGATTTAAGGTGTTTCCCCAAAATTCAATAGGATTCCAATCCCTGGAGTAACTGTACTCCCCTCTGGACCCTCATGCTGCAAAGGCTCAGTGGAACCAGGAATATGGACTCCTAGTTTCTCAGACCTCATATTAAATGTGAGAGAGTAATTGGATCACTTCATATAAATTAAATAGGAAGACAATAGAAGTCACTCAGGAATCAGGAAGAAAACTCAGGTGTCAGGATAGGGTGAGTTGGAATTTAAAGTAGGAAAAGGAAAACATATTTTGAAATAGAAAAGGATAGAAAAGTTGGAAAAATATTTTGTTTGTTATTTATTATTATTGAATGTATTTTGTTGGCAACAGTTCAGTTAACTGAGCATCATTCAGAGAATGAGGGTAAAAGGCATTGAAGGATTACAAGGTATATTAGCAGGGTTTTCAGACTAGGAGGACTGCTCCAGAGTGGAGTAGAATATATGACAACAAAAAAACGTGAGGTGGCGCTCAGACACTCAAATGAATAGTGCACAGTGAATAAATAATTATGAATGTTATTAATAAATGTGTGAAGCAGTAAATGGAAGTACTCCTCCACTCAACCCTTATAAGACTGTTCCAAAAGTCTTATCCACATTACACTTTCCAAAGGTAAGGAGAGTGGGGGACTGTACAAAAATGAAAAATAAATTATGTTGAGTAGTAACGTCAGTGACAAGTGAAAAAAGTACTTTCCAAAGGTCCTACTCATAATTTTGGAGGGATATAAATAGCATAAATCCAAATCAGTGGCAATCTTGATAGTGAGGTGGGTGATTCCGGTGTGCTCATGTAAAAGAGAAACATGGCAATAGTGTTGATTGAAAAATACAATATTTTATCACAAACAACCTTCCAATTCAAGGTTACATTAGGTAAAATAAATAAGGGCATTAGTGTAAGTTAGTGGTGTTCCGTGATCTGGGCGAGCTGCAGTCTTACCACCCACTTGACATCTACCGCTCGCCTCCACATCTGTGAGTCCCAGGGTCCCATTTTGTCACTTCCGGTTCTCAGTTTCTGGTTTCGGCTTTACAGAAGGGGGTGGGGGGGACCTCTGCTAGTGCTCTCCAGATCCTTTGCTATCACCAGTAGGCTCCAACACTCACATTTCGAAAGAATCGCTTCATCAGGAGTATTGATCACCACCCAGTTATACGGGCTATATATATCCTTAATCTAGTAGGAGCCTCCCTTTTAGCGATGGTTTCTGGCTGATCATTGGACACTGTGGTGGTATCATAAGGATACATGGTGGGAAAATATGATACACTAATATATGCTCAAAATACAATAAACAATACATCGGATCAATGGTTATATATAATAATAAAAAAATATTTAATTTAAAAGGTAAATTTGCCCTCAATGAGGCACTATCTAAATGAACAGGTGAATGACATATCTACACCCTAAAACGCCTTAAAAAACTTTGTGTAGGAACTTTGGTGGGTACATTTTTCACTTTTTTTCACTTGTCACTGACATTACTACTCAATATAGTTTCTTTTTCATTTTTGTATAGTCCCCCGCTCCCCTTACCTTTGGAGAGTATGATGTGGAGTACAATATATGTAATAATTTAATTAGAACATTACGTGCCACCGTTTCATCTAACTGAGCATCATGGGGACAATAAGAAGGGAAAGGGCATTGAAGGATTACACAAGGTAAATAAGCAGGGGTTTGGGGACTATAACTGGTACAATACCGTATTCAATAAGTAATAATTAATGTTGTAACTTACAATGTTACCTGTATGCAAAATCACTACAGTACATCTAGGTGACTCAAATATCTTTAGTGTGTTTCAATCCAGTTGTCAAATAACATTTTTGTTGCTGTTAAAAAATAAATGTAAATAAGATATATGTCCTGGGGACTTCCCTCTCACCCATGCATTACTGAGAGATATTACTGTAACTGTGGTTTGGGACATACAGTACATTAAAAAAACAACAATAAGCCAAGGACTGTGCTAATGTCAACACAAAATGCAACGAAAATGTGGGCTGGCCATCCTGCAATGAAAAGTGCCAATTCTGAGATGTTAGAGACAGGTGCACATTGCCTGCATAGCACGACAGTTTGTGGGCTGCTAGCTTATGTTGGGCCCCCAAACCCCACTAAATGGTCCAAATAAAATGTTAATAATATGGGGGCATTTTTAACTGCTTTTTTTTTTACCAATAACATAATGATGACAATGATGGATGATCATGATTGAGGTGGCGGGAGGAGGAGATGAACAACAAAACACATCTAGCCACAAAGTCTGACATATCAGTCAGTGGCACTCACTCAGCAGGCATGCAGATGCAGTGACATTGCCAGACTCAGTGGCAACTGGCAGAAATGTCACTATCTCTGAGACACTGGCAAATTATGCTGCTGCAAATAGTTACATTTAGTTCATCTCAGTCAGCTTCTTTGATCGGTTGTGTTAATTATTAATTACTGATCTTATTATACATAGTCTACAGGAATGCAGTGTTACTATACATTGTATTGGTAGTGGGTCGACACACTGGACAGTGGTCATTACATTTAACCCCACATATATAACACTCATAGAGGACAAACTTAGTGTTCTCAGGTTATTCTTTACTTTATTTTTATAATAAAAAATGTAATCAAATAAAAGGAGTATGTACTCTTGGGCACTCTCTCCCGTCCCACCCTGTTTTTACGGAGAGATGGGAGTCAGGCATACATATATTCATGAACACAACATGCCAGGCGCTGTGTACGAAGACAACCTGTCAATTTCACACACTGGTGGTACAAATTGAGGTAATTGACAACATCTTTACTGTACTGGGGGTGGCGGCACGGCGCACTGATAATGGTGAGTGACACAGTCATAGTTTGGATTGGAAAGGGAGCGCTCCAGTCAGTGACACATCATGTAAATAAAAAACATAAAAAACAATGATTGTGCAGCGTGTTAATTCAAATGTTGGTCTGATGTAGTTCTTGGCTCTTGGGGCAATTCTACTTACAGCAATAAAGAATATTTTGTGACGGCACGTCACAATTCATTCCCAGCTGATGCGATCGATCGCGAGAGGGAAGTGACGTCAGACGCCACTGTCGACGGCGCGGCTGGACACACAGGAGGATCGGGAGAGCAAATACTATATTACAAACATCTTTACTATACACCGAAAGATACCTTTATGTATACCATGTATATGTACAAAGTGTGAGTACATTCTTTTACCCATTATTTCTATAAAAGCCATTGTTTTCTGCAATCTGCACCATTGGGTTTTTATCTCTTCCCTTTCATACTGCTACATGGGATTCTGAGTCTCTTCAACTCTGGAAAAGCCCAAACGGTGGGAGAAAAGTCTGGGGAACAATTGATAACATCAATACCAACAATCTACACAACTTCTGACTAAGTCAGATACAGGCTTTAAATATTCTTTATTGCTGTAAGTAGAATTGCCCCAAGAGCCAAGAACTACTCAGACCAACATTTGAATTAACACGCTGCACAATCATTGTTTTTTATGTTTTTTATTTACATGATGTGTCACTGACTGGAGCGCTCCCTTTCCAATCCAAACTAAGACTTCTATCGTGGGAAATCTTAGCACATTTCCAGGAGAGGTTGAGAAGTATCCGGTTGGGTAATCACTTCATGGTTATTATATCTTGTTTTATATTGTTTTATCACTGTTAATATTTAAGGAAACGGTGGCGCCTGCGCAAATCATTTAAATACTGAGTGACACAGTCAGACAGACAGCAATTGTTTCATGGTATTTTTAAAGTGCAGCTACAGTATAGTGCTGGTGGAAGTGTAAGTATTATAATAATCTTAGTAATTACTATCCCACTGATCTGTCCATAGCTTCTTGAAAGCTGGGTGAAGGGGCCGTATATTTGGAAGGAATCAGATGTTGATAAAAATTAGCCTTTCCAAGCTGCTGTGGGACAGTTGTGTTCAGTCATCAGTTAGGATTGTACTGATGCAGCGGCCGTTATTCGAACACTTCACGCGGTAATGAATGCGGGAAACCGTGATTTCAATGGGGACAAAATTCGCTGTGTTTATAATATTACCGCGGCGCATTAGATGCCCAAAGCAGGAACCCCTTTTTGTTGCGGCTTTTTGTTGGTTAGATTTTGTTGATTGATGGTAATTTATTTCTGTTTACGTGTTTTGTTTCTAGGATTTGAATAGTGAATTGTGAATTGATTTGGATTGTATTGTAATTGATTTGGGATTGGATTAGTTGATTGATGGTAATTTATTTCTGTTTACATGTTTAGTTTTTAGGATTTGAATAGTGAATTGTGTAATTGATTTGTATTGTATTGTAATTGATTTCTGAATGGATTGATTGATGATATTTTATTTATTTTATTTTATTTAGAGCATTGCTTGGCATACTGTAGTGTACAGTACATGATGCACAGATTATTTGCATCATGTACTGCACAAATTGTAAAATTACATTTTTGGATAGCCATTTGTTAGATATTGATTTGCCTACTGTAGGTGCTGTGTTCTAGGGAGATGATATTTATTTTTATTTGCATTGTGCTGTTTGCATTTGGAGATGTTATGTGTCAGAATGTAATGAAGCTGCTTACATTTGTAATTTTTATTTATTGTGTGCGTGAGCAGGGGGTCTCCTGAGATGAACAAAGTTTATTTCAGCCTCGTGGACCCCCTACTTCCTGAGATACAGGCCCCATTATGGGGTGCCAGTATCCCTCTAGTCCCGCGGTCATCACGTGACCCACAATTTTAACATGGCGGGGATCCCGCACCCCATAACTGGGCCTGTAACTCGGGAAGTAGGGGGTCCCCGGACCTGAAATCAACTTTGTTCAGCTCAGGAGACCCCCTGCTCACACACACTATGAATAAAAATAAAATGTAAGCAGCTTCATTACCTTAGCAGCTACCCGCTAAGGTAATGATTTTTTATTTGGAGGGGGTGTGTTTGATACTAATGTGGGGGAGCAGGGGGTCTTCCGAGCTAAACAAAGTTGATTTCAGCCTTGGGGACCCCAACTTCCCGAGATACATGCCGTGTTATGGGGTGCCGGTATCCCTCTGCAGTGTTTAGATTCAATCCTACAGGATTTTAACATGGCGGGTGTACCAGCACGCCATAACAGGACCTGTAACTCGGGAAGTAGGGGGTCCCCAGAACTGAAATCAATGCGGTTCAGCTCCGGAGACCCTCTGCTACAAAACTGTAACTTTAGAATTTTAATAAAACCCCTGTGATCGCCTGTGAAAGACGCGCAGTTAGAGTGACTAATTCAGACTCTCATACTGCACGTCTATTACACAAAGGCAGATGCCCGTACTGTACTGTAGCATTCACACAGCAGGGGTCCCTGCTTTGGGCATCTAATGCGCCCAGTCATTTAAAAAAAATTACGCGCCAAAACCGGGGAGAATTAGGGGATTATATCGACTTCCAATTCGAGATCCGTTCTAATAACGACCGCTCCATCAGTACATGCTACACTAAACACTCTCTCTGGCAGCACACTTCATGGAGGACAACTCAGCCAGTAGACTGCCAACTTTGAAGAGCAGCCCGTGTTTTGGTTTTAGTAGCTCAGTACTCAAGAGGATCAGATTCAGGTGGCGGGAATTAACTATCACCCATATAAACCTCCACCATGTCCATAGCACTAGTAAGGTGTCTGCTATTTCATTGTTAGTATGAGCCATGCCATAGTGATGGATCATTTACAATAAGGATGGACCACAACATCAGCGGCTGTTATTGCCACAACCAAAAGCCACTTGATTTGAGGCCAGACTCTGAGAGGAAAAAAGCAGTGATGATGAGTTGTTGTCAGTTTATGTGTGACATGTATGCCCACCGAGGCTGCAGTTTGATAACCTTAAATTGGCTTCCTCTCTCTGCCTTTCCTCCTTCTACAAACTGTGCCTCTACACACAATCAATTAGATTTTCCTTATAATTAACTAAAGTCTCTTCCCTACGGGGAATTTTTTTAAAAATTCTGTCTTTGAATCTAGGGTCTAAGGCCAGGTCCCCAGTGGCCGTTGCGGTGCGTGCTGCGGTGTGTGCTGCAGTGTGTGCTGCGGCATGTGCTGCGGCACGTGCTGCAGCATGAGTGCCACACACCACAGCACAGCCGTCTATGGGGCAGGCTCCAGTGGCCATGTGTGGGCGCACAAAGCACTGTGATGCGTACGCTGGCAGGGAAGACAATCATTTTGTCTTCCCTTGCGGCGACGTGACCAAGTGGTAGGGCAGATCGGGTGAACCATTTGGTAGTGTGCTGTGCATTGTGCTGTGCTGATGTCATGGCAGCACCCCCTCCCCCCATAATGGCTGCACCCCCTGCACCTCCCATCACTCCCCCTAGACTGCACAATGCGGCTTTCACCTGTGCACGCGCCGCCAGGCCGACATGCGCGCGTGTTGCAGGAAACACTGGGGCCGTAGACTAAAAAAAAATGTGTTAATCTCTGCATTTTATACTGGCAAACATAAACACATAAGGAGACAAATTGTCCTCCTGAAAGATCCTCATTAACTGCACAGCAAAGCTAGGAATAATCTGCAGGGTTTAAATACCCACTATATGAGTAACTTAATTGGCTGTAAAGGTACAGGTAAGCAATCGCTCCCAGCACTGTGGGAGGGCAATTGCCACTAAAAGCCAAATGGCAAAAATAATAAATATTTTATTAATAAACCAAAGCGGCGCATAATACATAACATATACTCAAAACTATCATAAAAACAATTAAAACATATATATAATGGGTGACAACCAGTACAGGGATAACAGTGGATAAATCCGAAATAATCTTAATATAGATCCCTGAACCAGGTGAGTTGATCGTGATACAGTAAATGGGACAAAGTCATTAAATTGATGTCAAAATACAAATGCCAATCACGTCTCTTTAACTCAGCGTGGAGTGCAATGCAATATAAGCAGACCTATGCTGTAAGGCAAACCATCAGGTCAGAGTTCTCATCGGTGTGCTCAAAGATAGATTTCAGAGCAGATACAAACAGCATACAATACACTGCGCCCAGTATATGCATATAGCAAGTGCAGTAAGCAACCAATGACTACCACCGCATAAGGAACGATCTCACCCGTTACTGCCTCCTCCACGACGTCAACGCGATGACGTCATGCCGACGTACGTTTTGCGCATAGGGGGCTGGCGCTTTCTCAAGGTGGGAGGTGATAGACAGAGTAGCGCTGCCCTCTTATATACTCCTGTGCTGTGCGATCCTTAAAGGTACCTCTACCTCTCAAGTAAAGTGGTAGACAGCTCAGTCAACCTCATAAGTACAGTAATTAAATAAATAAATAAAACGGGGGATGTAGAGACTGTGTCCTAATTCACTGGTTATTCCTAGGCTCTTGATAAATACAATCGATGACCAAATTAGACCGTGAGAACTCAACTATTCAACCGATAGATGCACTATGGATAGCAGGATAACACAAGTGTATTTATTAGTCACACAATACAACAAGGGGTATTGGCAATAAAGTGGCATTCAATGAGGGCTAATATACATATATATCTGTATTGATTCATGTTCATATCACATACATAGACCACATAGGAGGCATATATGTAATTATTGATATATCTCGATAGTGTATGAATGATCTAACCTGTGCTGTCCGCCCAATAGGTCAAAACGAACATCTAATCTTATGCTATATACCAGGAGCCCCCTAAGTTGTAAATTAGGACTGTTGTGTGCCACAGAAGTAAAGATGAAATTCCAATATTAAATAAAGGAAGTGTATATATAGCCCTCATTCAGACCCTTTGGACTCAGTGTTTGTAGTGTGTAGATCCATTTACACTCAGTCTGCAATAGGATCTTATTCTAGTCCCCTTTGCGTTGACCCCAGGGAATATGTTCAATGCCAATAAACACCAATTGATCACTATTCCCTTGATGTTCACTGATCACATGTCGTGCCAGTGGGGTGTCTTTTACATTCCTTATGGATCTGAGATGTTCAAGTATTCTCATTTTAAAATGTCTAAAGGTCTTACCCATGTACAGTTTACCACAAGAACAGATGATCAAATAAATAACTCCCTCAGTAGTACAATTTATGTAGTCCTTAATTTTGACCATACGTGTTATGGTAGAGTCCATAAACTCAGTTGTTTTAGGCAGGCCTTGCATCGTCCACAAGCATATGAGCCCTTAGGTTTCTGATCTAGCCAAGTACCACGTGGTTTGACCTGAAAGAGGCTTTTCACTAGGATATCTTTCAAATTTCGGCTTCTCCTACTAGTGAGTTTAGGTGTAATTGACAATGCCCCTTTCAGGTCAACAACATCTAGGAGGATGTGCCAGTGTTTGTTGAGGATACGATAAATCGAACCCCACTGGTCATTAAATGTTCCAATAAACCATATAGGTTTATAATCACCATCTGAGTTACCAGGATTTACATTGGCTAGAAGCTGTGTTCTCGTTGGACTTAGTGCGCTATTATTGGCTCGTTTTAGACTACCTTTAGAATGTCCTCAATCCAGGAATCTATTTGTCAATAAATTATCTTGTTCTTTAAACTAAGATATGGTTGAGCAGTTATGCCGTACACGCAAGTATTGGCCTGTTGGAATGGCCTTTATAACATATTTATGATGTTTTAGTTACTCATATAGTGGTTATTTAAACCCTGCAGATTATTCGTAGCTTTGCTGTGCAGTTAATGAGGATCTTTCAGGAGGACTCTTTGTCTCCTTATGTGTTTATGTTTGTCAGCATTATCCTCTTTGCACCAGCAGGAACTACACTGTACTTTATGATTACACCTATATTGTGGTGAGCGGTATCTCACAAGTTATATATTTTATACTGACAACACAGAGGTCATTTACCAGGCATTCAAGCAATTTGTCAACCATTGTCACCATTTCATCACCAACATTTTTGCCATTATGCTACATATTGATTAATGGTTTTTTTTAAGAGCAATATTAGAGGGATTATCTGATTTATGTCAGCTTGATCACTTGTCACAAGAACGGTGGCTTCCTTAAAGGGCCTCAGAAGCCTGCACAGCTCTCCCTTCATATGTCTAGGCTGCAGAAAGGTCTCACCCCACTGCCTAGCATGCTCCATGACATAATAATTGACTACCTTCTGCTTCTAACGGAGGCGCCCAAGCATATACAGTATAAGGTGGAATTCCAGCATGTTCCTTGTTAATTTCACCTTCAGTGTTGGCTGGTGATAAGTCAAGTTGTTTTGCTCCGACAGTCTAGACAGGGCATTGCAGGGTGTGCACATGTTTTTCTGGCTACAGACAAAATGCACTGCATATTCTGACACCGAGCTGTGAAATTAGTGACTATTAAATTGAGTAAATGTGCAAAACAAAGTATGTTGCCTTGTTTCAGTGCTGCAACCAAGTTGGAACTGTTATCCCCCACCAGAAACCTATCCTCAAGTGCCCTGGGAGTTAACCACCACTCTTTGACATTATGTATTTTGGATAACACATCAGAAGCTGCAAACAGTACATACGGTACAGTGTCTTTTTTTTTACCACCTTCTGTGATTTTATAATACTAAAACAGACCCAATGGGCAGTAAGAGTCAGATAGTCACCACCACCGCCTCCATGAGCACTACACCTATTGTCAGTCTAAGGCGTACCCTACTTCCCTCCGACTGTGCAAAGGCCTCAACCACCTGTGCAACAGCTTTGCTGTATAGTTTGGGAAGTGCTTGGGATGGTACAAGGTAGCTTGGAACTTTTCATAAGCTGTATGAACCCTGGAGATTCAACAAATTTGAACATCAACAAGTCTACAGCAAGCATTGTATCTACATTTCCATTGAGCACGAGAGCTCTTTCATGGGTGTTGTAGAATTAGTTCACTTTTTTAAATGCTTACCAAACTGTGGGCCGCTGCATATCAGGCTGATTTTACGAGTACTAGTAGCAGTAGCACTAACATACAGTATTGTCTGCCTTACAAACAGCTGTTGTATAGGAGAGCACGTCTACAGCCACGGCCCCTTTTATTCTAACACTTCACCGATATTGTCCGGTGATTTTTCCGAATGCCACATGCTTCGCCTCGTTCGTGCGGCATTCGTGTCGTATTCATGTCACAATCATGGCGGCGTCCACCGCGCTTAATCTGTTTAATGAGAATGTTTCGGATTTATTTGGTTGCAATTTTTCGCGTATCCACCAGGTGGCAGATATTCATGAATTGTAATGCGCATGCGCTTCAGTAATGTGTCGACTTGCAGGTGTATAAAAAATACCACAGTGGTCCTTCGTGAATTGACTTTGGTACTGAAGAAGTTGTACAATATTGTATCTACTTAGGCGTTTCATATTAAAAACTAAATGCAAACTGTCTGGTGTTCTATTTCATTGTCCAGAGAGGTCCAGAGATGAGTACATCACTGCTGTCCGTGTTGTTCAGAAAGCCCAACATAACGTACGCTTATTTAATATGGTCAGCAATTAGTTCAGCAGATGATAAGATGGCCACAGTTGGTCAAATTTATCAATATTTTATCGAAAATTATGACATTTACAGATTTTCACCAGATGCTCTGGGGTGGAAGCGCGCGATAAGGAAACAGTTATGTATCGATCCGTGTTTTTTTCGTATTGCTCCTGCTCCCGGAGTTCCAGGAGGAGGGTATTGGTGTGTTGCCCCTGAATTTTCCAGTGCCTTTGTAAAACCAACTGGGAATCGTAAGTCCCAGGCAAGCAATATGTCAGCGCCAGCACCGGCTTCCAATAACGGTCTGACCGTCTGTGCTGACCGGCAACCCTTGCTATCAGCCCCCGCCTAGATACCTGCAGCCTGAGCAGGATTTCATGTGCAGATACCAGCAAGCTTGCATGTACCAAAGCAATTTCCAGCTTCATCAGCTGGCAACTACAGGTCTAGCAGGCCCGCTGTCACCTGTCAACTACGTGTATAATCAAGACTACGGGACTGGCAGTGGCTCGGCGCCAACCGAATGGCAAAGTCTATGGTGGGTACAGCATGCCGTATGTAATTATTTTTACCATATCAATATCAATGCACAGTAAAGCGATTCTCCTGTAATCAATCGCTTTGCTTATGGTTATTTAGGTCTTGTAGTCACAATTCGCCAAAATGTAGTCCAGCAATATCATTGGCTGCGCAGCTTCTACAGTTAGGCGCATGCGCATTGGAACCTTGTTGAAATGCATACAGTATGCGTCTCATCACATCTAGGCGCATGCGTGTACTGTATGTGAACAAGAGACGCCCCCGAGAAAATAATTGTTGGGATTGACCGAGTGGACTACAGGGACCGACTGTGGGAACTTCTTTAGGGGTCTGACTAGTTTGAACAAACCATTACAGTAATAATTTTATTTTTCTTCCTCAGAAAAGAAACTTTGTCATTGGGCTGAGAACGACAAATGGAGGGATTTTGATGGATAATATTGCTTTTTGTAACGATGCTTGCACACTGCTGAATCTGAATCATTGCCATTTTTATTGATTAGGATAGAATAACTGAGCTTTTTTACATACTTTTTTACATACTGTACTGTATAATAAACCCCAAAAATAAAAAGTATGCATTTATTCTGTACATGTACAGTATTACAGTACAGTACTGTATGTGTGTTCTACTCTAATAATAATACAAATACGGAAAATGCGTTTTAATACGGTTTTGATGTACTGTAATGCGCAGTAAGCAAAAAAATCAGTATATTTTAAAAAAGCAGCAATTTATTTTATTGCTGGGTGCAGTAAGTACAAATACATTAATGGTGTCCAATACAGTAAAAACATTGACAGTATGAATACAATCTACAACAATCAACATTATATTTATTGGTGGAGTACTGTGAGTAAAAAAACATTAATGGTTTACTGCAATTTTCTTTATTAGCCTTAGCCTTTCACTTTGGCCTTGGCTTGGAAACGGCTGCCGCCTTTCGCTTTTTCTGCATGACAGGCATGGCAGAGGCGAGTGGGTTCCTGCGTCTGTAGAATCGGGGTTGATCCATGGAAGCAGATGGCACAATGCAGTATCTGGACAATGGCAAGCTCAGATTCAGATCATCGAGTGGGAGGCTATGCAATGTGTGTCACCTTTTATGCATGGCGACGAGGTGCAGGTATTAAAAGTGGGCATATTCTAATGTGACTAATTAAAGTATAAATACACCATCAATTTTGTGGATTCACTGCACATTGAATACACATCGACTAAACATCAAATATACATTCTTGTGCTTGTATTTCTTTCTACACGCAGCGATGCCTGTTAATAAGATTTCTAAGCATCTCAGCATGAGAATTAAGGAGATATACATGAGAGGACAATGAATTGCGGATATTCAACGCTGGCTAAGTACTTCTGGCCTCGTTGTACCAGCAGCAACCGTGAGCTATCATGCCCACGGTAAGTCCAAAAAAGTAAAGAGGACACCAACGGTAACTATCTATTGTTATTGTTATCACTGTATATTTATATTACTCTATTTTATACAGTATCTTTCTATTGTTATTGTTATCGCTGTATATTTATATAACTCTATTCTATACAGTATCTTTCTATTGTTATTGTTATCGCTGCATATTTATATAACTCTATTCTATACAGTATCTTTCTATTGTTATTGTTATCGCTGTATATTTATATAACTCTATTCTATACAGTATGATTCTATTTTTATTGTTATCGCTGTATATTTATACATTAGTACTATTCCATTAATATCTACTGTATATTTGACCGTACTGTAGGCGGGAGCATAAATGTAGCTGTACTTGTGGCCTACTGTAACGTATTGTTATTTTTCCTTTAAACTGTAGCGAGACAACTGTTCTGGTTGACAGAATAAGTGAAGAGAATGATGAGAAGAGTGCCTTAAGGGTCAAAGACACTCTACAGAAAAATCACAATCTAACCGTATCAGAGACCAGCATTAAGAAGATGAGACGCAGAATTGGATGGAAATATGGACGTGTGAGGCTAGTACTGGACAGTACAGGAGGTGAAAAGTGTGGTTTAATAAACTGTACTGTACCTATAAAATTATTCCTTGTCATTACAGAGCGTACCCTATGATAAGGGACTTCAACAAGATAAAGAGAGTGGTCCAGGCACAGGCATGGATCGACAGTGGCAAAACTTTTCAGGATTGCATCTTTACTGACGAGTCTACTGTATCTCTGGAGAGATTTGCCACCTTTGCATTCCACAAAAAAGGACGCATATCTATGATGCCGCGTCCAAAACACCCAGTGAAGATGCATGTGTGGGGTGCCATCTCTCGGCGTGGACCAGGATGCATCGTCATCTTTGATGGTACAGTATAATAATGCACAAAGTCACATGCTGTAGCCTTAAGCACTGTACTGTACGACAGTAGTGTGCATTATTTTGAGCACTTTTCTTTTCTTGTTACAGGAATCATGAATAAAGCTTTTTTCCAAGAGCAAATAGTGCCTGATATTGTGGAATACATCACACGTGAATTCCCAGATGGTCACCGTTTCTTCCAGGACAATGATCCGAAGCACCGCGTCAACTGCGCATATTCTTGCCTGCGGTATCAACTGGATGAAGACGCCAGCGAAGTAAGTACAATAACCGTGCCTCATTTTTTCCCACTGTTTACTGTGTATCACTTTAACTAATTCTCCTTTTTTTCCCCTTCAATGACAGATCGCCAGACTTCAATCCTATCGAAATGCTCTGGCATCAGCTGAAGGACCATATCCGAAAAGTGGTGAAACCCTCAAAAAAGGATGAGTTGGCGAATGGCATAATGAGTTTTTGGAACGATGTACTCACTGTGGAACGCTGTAATAAATATATCAACCATATTGCGACTGTGTTGCCCATTGTGATAGAGCATGATGGGCAAACATCAGGAAGGTAGTATAGTACTGTACAGTAGTATGGGTAGTACAGGCACACCAAGTACAGTATGATACAGGTAAGTATGGCACAGATTGTTTTACAGTATAAAGCATGCACTTTACTGCACTAATTTTTAATTTTTAGAGAGAGATGGCTGCACTACCAATCATGTTACAAAGTATTTTATAGTACAGTAGTTCCAGTAGACAGTAGTTTGACAGTAGTAACTGCATACAGTAGTCCAATATGGAGTAGTTTTATAGTACACAATGCAATTACAATATATGCACTTACAGTAACTGCACTAATTTTTTCTTTCCTTTTCAGAGACAGCTGGCTGGACTAAAAAAGGACGGGTGGGGGTAGGGGGGTATCATGTGTAAATTGTGTGAACTGTGCGTATAGTGTATCTACAGTCATGATTTAAATCCTAAAATTTTTAATTTAAATGAAAAAAAATCCTCTCTCAATGAACTACAGAATGCAATGTGGCCATGACGAACAAGATAAAGACTAAAAATTTGTATTACTCTTTTTATTATTATAAATGTGCATTATTCATGATTATTTGTATTTTTCATTCTTCCATTATTATGCACCGGCCCTACAATTTCAACTGACAGAAGAACTACAGTACACTACTGTACACTACTGTACACTACTGTACGTGTACAAAGAAGATAAACACTGAAAATGATTATTTGTATTTTTTATTCATGATAAAATAAAATAAATATTTCATTACATTCACATTTTTTTTCTTTGAACTTTAAATTCACTGTGAATGTGTGTGTGTCGGGGGGATTCTTCACGAAGGCTTACATTTTTATTCATTGGTTACATTTTTATTCATTGCTTAGATAATCAGATTAACATATTCAATTCGAGAAGGGTTTATCACAAGTGCACATGTGTTACCGTAAACAAAGTCTCAAAGTGTTGGGGAGGGGTTCATCATAATAGATTAGCATAAGGGATTAGCCAAGCATTTGAAAATGATTGTGAAGTTATACAAGCATGCGCATTAATCATCAACTAGGTCCCTTCCAAATAGGATTACACGCAGGCGCAGAGATGTGACGCTTGGCACGGGACGATTAAAAGCACAAAGCCAAGCTTTTGAAAATGAATGGTTTTCGAGAGGTGTCGATAAGAAGTTGAAATACTTGAGACCTGTGTGTGTCTGCGGGGGGGGGGAGTAAAGCTGCATGAAGGATTAGCAGCACTGTAGTGTAGTTCAAAGACATATTTTCAACAGGTCATCATAATATTTTGATCCCCAGACCCCCAAATCCATAAAAAATTACATAAAGCGTGTGAATGACCAGTGTAACATGAAAAATCTAAAGTACCGACAGAATATCAGAATAACAAGAATTTTTATGCAGGCACACATGTCTGGAAACGAAACATAAAAAAAATATATATATATTTTTTTTACAGGCTTGAACTTCCACATGAGTTCACCAGCAGGCACTGAAATGTGACACCAGGCTCTGTACGTTATACACGCAGGAATGTGATGACAGGTTCAGGATGAGTGTAGCCAGAAAGCCATCTGGCTGGGAGAGGTGTACAGAATTGTAGATAAGAAGTTGAAATAGTACTTTAGCCGTGTGTGTGCGGGGGCGAGAGGGAGAGCGCTTTATGCACCGAAATGTGATACTGTAACACGCCTATGCGTTTCAACAATGTTCAAATGAGACATACACTACTGTACAGTACACGCATAATATAAAAAGAGTATGAAAACAAGTAAAAGTTAAAGTACTGATTACAAAATACTGTAATACAGTACATACAGTCCTGTATAGAAATGTGATAATTTTATATTTGAAGAAGACGCAACGCTATATTTTTGTAATACTGTATACTGTAAATCCTCCATTTTACAAATACTGCATGTGCACACACAGACATGCATTTGACTTTTAAGACAACAGCTCGTGAACACCCACCTGTGATTTTAGACAGTATTGCAGTATAGCGGACAGCGCTAAAAATCCGAGCGCTAACATATCGGAAAGCGCTACGAAAAAAAAAGAAAATATACCGCATCTGGCCGCGGTTAGCAGAGCGCCGCGGATCCGGACACATTAGGATAAAGGCAACCGCAGCTGTAGCACCCATGCCATAATCACCATAATCCTCATCATCATTATTAGCACTGCTATTGATAATCATTATCCCTGTTACACCCAGATCATCTAAGTACCCATCATCATCATAAGCCTTACCACCATGATACATTAGTGATTATGATGGGTGAGTGCGGGGGAATGTGTTACTCAGTCTATTACTGGTGAGATATTGTCTCCATCTCCACCTGTGATATTACATTGTGTTGTCTGATTGCTGTGTCTCCTCTTTGTCTTATACTGGCTATCTAAAGTTGCCTGCCACTTTCTCAGGTGGTGGTAGGTCATGTGAGGTCTTAAAGAAGAGGTGCCAAGATTGCCTATACCTTTTCATAATTGTTCTACATAAGTAACATATAGCTGTAACAAGATCCTTTGAGAGTTTAAAATAAAACACACAATAGCTCTTGTATTTAAAGTGTAGGCAATAGGAGACATTAGTTGTGATTTTGTACAAACTTTTGAATATAATCATGGTTGTCTATGTTGTGGTAGTTGTGGTCCTGGGTGGTGAACATGATTCTCACCACAACAAGAACCATGATTGGTCAATGGTAGTAGTAATTATGACATCTGTGTAACAGTCACAGATGGTGTTGTTGATGTTGAGGATGACGGAAATATCAATGTATGTGATGTAGATGATGATGATGTTTGCTTATATTTATTAAATAATGATATACAGGGTTGTTGTTATTGTTACTGCTTCAAGTGATCACATTACTTTTGATTGAATCTGTAATTTCACAATCTTTTAAAATGATTACAGTATCATCACTTTTATCTGAAACATTATCATATTACACATTGCACTAGCCACCACCAGCACCAGCAGTATCACGTAAATCCCAGTCTTTAACAGCATCAGCAACATCCTCATCAGAATCCTAATTCATAACAAGTGATATTTGAATGAAAGAATGAATCATCAAGTCCACCCCCTGCTCTTCAAAGTCACAAAGTTCCTGTGATGGTGACTCTCCCTCTTCAATATCTGACTGTTTAAACTGCTCTTCAGAGTCTAGAACAGTAATAGCAATGCCAGAGTGTGTTCATCATTAATAAATTGTTTGAACTGTGACAAGAAGGATGTTCCTTTTGCAAATAATGGTGGATTGGCACTGGCAGCAGTAACAGGCACATCAGAAGCTGGTGCTGGTGTCAGTGGGGGTAGTGGGCCTCACTTTTCCCTAGAACTGATAGTTTTATTAACATTTTCAATATTATGCTTCCACACATTATCCATTTTTGTTTCAGTAGTACCACATGCATCACTTATCATCTGAGATATGACTCCAAAAGACTGTTCATGGTCCCAAGGCTCAACAAAGTATCCATCCTCTCCTCCTTCTCTTACCGTGCACACCAAAACTGGAACAACCTGCCGTAGACTCTCACATCCACCACCTGTATAAGTTCTTTCAAAACTAAGGCTGTCTCACATTTTAATCTGGTCTGTAACTGTTACAAAAGCCTATAATATACATCTTCTCTAACTGTGCATGCAATGTATTGTATATAATGTATACCCTGTTCATTTATGTAACTGTATTTGTAACCATGTATTATTTGTCATCTTAACTATGCCCAGGACATACTTGAAAATGAGAGGTAACTCTCAATGTACAGCTAAACCCCGTTATAGCGTGGTCCTCGGGGTCCACCCGAGACCAACGCGTTAGTAACGGGGTCGAGAAAAAACAAAATGGCCGCCGCAAAAAAAAATGAAAAAAAAAATGGCCGCCGTGATCTGGGACTCCGCGCTGCCGAAGGGGGAGAGCTGAGATAACTCTCCCAGAGCCCAGCGTCTCAATGGCAGGCCCTGGAACCCCACCCCTACTCCCAGCAGCACTTACCCTTACCCAGCATCTGCAGCAGTTGATATGTGCAGAGAAGCTGCGAGGGGGAGGAGAGCTCACGGGATGTCAGCTGTTTCTGAGTTCCTGGCCAGGGATCAGCTCCCTTCAATTCTCCCCCACAGCAGCAGAGATACAGGCAGGGAGAGGGGGGGGCTCCCTGAGCCCAGCGTCGCACCAAACCACAGCAACACCCCCCTCCCAAACCAAAGCACCCCACCCCCCCCCACACACACACCCCACAGCAGCACTTACCCAGAATCTGCAACAGTTGATCTGTGCAGAGAAGCTGCGAGGGGAAGGAGAGCTCACGGGATGTCAGCTGTTTCTGAGTTCCTGGCCAGGGATCAGCTCCCTTAAATTCTCCCCCACAGCAGCAGAAATACAGGCAGGGAGATGGGGGGGCTCCCTGAGCCCAGCATCGCACCAAACCACAGCAGCACCCCCCCCCACACCACAGAACCCCCCCTCACACACACACCCCACAGCAGCACTTACCAGCATCTGCAACAGTTGATCTGTGCAGAGAAGCTGCGAGGGGAAGGAGAGCACACGCAGCCTTTGCTGGGATGTCAGTTGTTTCGGAGTTCATCGGCCAGGGATCAGCTCCCTTCAATCCTCCCCCACAGCAACAGAGATACAGGCAGGGAGAGGGGGGACTCTCCCTGAGCCCAGCGTCGCAGCGGCAGGCCCAAAACAGTGTGCTGTGAGAGTGTGCAGTGAGAGTGTGCAGTAAGTGTGTGCAGTGAGAGTGTGTGCAGTGAGAGTGTGTGCAGTGAGAGTGTGTGCTGTGAGCAGTGTGCTGGGAGTGTGTGCAGTGAGAGTGTGTGCAGTGAGAGTGTGTGCTGGGAGTGTGTGCAGTGTGCAGTGAGAGTGTGTGCAGTGAGAGTGTGTGCAGTGAGAGTGTGTGCTGGGAGTGTGTGCAGTGTGCAGTGAGAGTGTGTGCAGTGAGAGTGTGTGCAGTGAGAGTGTGTGCTGGGAGTGTGTGCAGTGTTCAGTGAGAGAGTGTGCAGTGAGAATGTGTGCAGTGTGGCAGTGTGGCAGTGTGGCAGTGTGGCAGTGTGGCAGTGTGGCAGTGTGGCAGTGTGGCAGTGTGGCAGTGTGCAGTGTGCAAAAAAAATGTAAAAAAAAAATTTAAGATAATTTTTTTTTTAATTTTTTTTTTTTTAAACGGGACCCATGTGAAAACCGCGTTATATGCGGATTCGCGTTATAATGGGTCACGCTATAACGGTGTTTAGCTGTATTACTTCCTGGTAAAACATTTTATAAATAAATAAATTTATAGCTAGGGCCATAAACTTACATGAACTTACCCTTTTTATATCTCTTCTTAACTGCAAATTCATTTTCTACTATAGAGAGTGGATTCAGGGGAAGTGAGCCTTCTGCAGCGAGATTGTGATTTAGTGATAGTGTCATTATTGTCCTTGCACTTATACTTGCTGTGACTGTGAACGAATTTAACTTTATCTGATTCATCACCACCACCACAACCACAACAACATTGAATTAAACTACATCAACCTCTGATTGTAACGGTTTAATACTAAGCATTGATAGAACCTTATCCTATAATTATAGCAATAACCTACATATGACACCCGATATACCATTAACCAACTTTTTGCAATATAACACCTGTGGCTCAGCCACTCTCCTAAGGAGAAATGTCACTGTCCCATCACCTCGTGCCCACACACCGTGTCCATGCAAAATAGAGATATGTATAAAGGCTCAGTCCTTTGGTCACTCAACCCAGTGTCCCCAAAGAGTGTGTCCTAAGGCGGGATCAGCACCTGTGGTACCGGTGTTGGTGCACTTAGTAAATACCTTCCAGTAACTGGGGTGACCGGCAACAACTTCAAAAAGGATCCGCCAATCCAACGCAGTCTCTCACGAGTGGGTGATGCACAGCAGCCTGGGCCCAAACGACTGTCACCAACTGCAGCTTCCGCAACACTGTGTCCCTATCTGTCTAAGCAGTAAGGGTTAGGTGTTGCTACCAATATAGGGCGTCCCTGCAGCACCACAAGCTATGGTGACTCAGGGAATAGACTGCGGCCTAAGGGGGAATCTGGCCTACGCAGCTGGGTCACTGACCCCCTGCACACACACTACCTCTCCCCTTGCTCCTCCGGTGCCCTCTGGCTAGCGTGGTCTCTCCCCCATGCTTCCCTTTCCTGCCTCTAACAATTCCTGCACTCCTATTTGCTTCTGGCATCAGGTGACTTCGCTGAGGCTCCTGGGGGTTGTAGTTTACTTGCTGAGCCTCTTTTGATTGACCGGCCATTCGCGCGCTTTTGCACTGCGCATGCGCGAACTCTCTGCTATAACAGTCACCCCTGACTATTGCGCAACAACATGGCGGCGCCCTGTGCTGCCGGGCCGCTGCGGAACCTTCCAAACAATCCCTCCAGAGGCACGCTACAGCGAAGGTAGAAGCATCTGAGACATCCCTACACAAGTTAATATACTACAAACATAAACATGTCCAGAAGAGCCACAGCCCCAAGGCTGTCTTAACTTAAACTCTAATCAGTCATAGGCAATGCCTGGTTGTTAATAGTTTTTAGGTTTGGGTAACTAGTCCAATGGGTGGATTTTCAGTTATAGAAAAAACCCTGCTTATTTACATTTTTGGTACGGCGGCTGGAAGAAGCTGGCCAATCTGTTTAGGATTCAGTTTTGAAGACAAAATGTGCCCATCTCTTCTCAGACTGACTTGTCAGATGTCACAGAATCTGTCAGTGTCACTCTTTACCTGCCGTCAGTGGCTTGTTGTTAGTCTTCCACCACCATATCTTCCCCCACCAGTACTACAACCATAATCATTATCATTATCATATTGGCCAAATCAAAACTTGCAAATATGGCACCATATTAGTTGTATTTTATTTTGACCATCTGTTGGGGGCCCAAACAAGCCAACACCCAAAATGCCATGCTAGCAATGTAAGCAGTGCTACACTGTAATAATTGCCAAATTGGCACTTGGCAGTGCAGGACCACCATACACTAATTAACTAGCATTTAGGTTGGCATTGGCACAGTACTTGGCTTATTGTGTTTATGTATGTCCTAAACCACAGTTACTGTTACATCTCTCAGTAACCCACAGGTGAGAGGTACACCCACGGACAACCGCCTTTTATATTTATTTATTTTAGCCCAAAATAGTTATTAACCTGTGAACACTATGGGGCCTATGTACTAAGCGCCGATGAAAAAAATTGCCATCCTGTTTAAATTGAGAGAGAAGGAACCCAACTTTAGCACTCAAGCTTACCCTCCGGAGATTTGTGTAGGAATTAAAATATAATCTTTATTATTATATGCAAACAAATAAAATAAAGGGTGTTAAAATGACAAGCTGAAAGTGCATGATAGATCCCAATGCTAACAGCCGTATAGGCTCAGGATCCTGAAATATGTGTGTGCTAACAGGAAATGCTACTAGCCCACTAATTCACAGTCCTGGTGAAGGATCTTTGTAGAGGTGGACACATACAGGGATAACATAAACAAGATAACATATACTGTAGATCACTAGAACAAGTAACCTAATGAATTAGGCTGTTGGGATATACAGTTGCCGATGAGTAATTATGGTGTTACATTTATAATATATAGATACACCACAAAAACAGCCGTCCGTAAGGGTGTGATCGGAGTAGATAAGGTGCTCTCTGTATGACTGTGGGCAAAGGTATTGGTGAATCTATACCAATGCTGTTGCTGACTTGGCCTCTGGTAACCTCTAGGGGATCTGCAGCAGTGCTCAGAATGGGTGTATACTCAGGATAGCACAAAACTGTTCAGGTAGGTACTTAGGGCCAGTAACATTCATAAAGGTCCCTAAGGTAGAAGAACCCTATGCGTAGGTGGGTATATCAGTTATGACTGATAACAATGCTATAACCTTTGAATAACCTTGTAGTGGACCTTGAAGTATAGAGGGTGTCCTCTGTGTGCCCTTAGCGTGAGGGAGGTTATTGGTGAATAAGCATTGTGGCAGGGAGTGAGGATCAGCATTAATAACACACAGTGTAGCAGCTAATACTATTCACACAAATAACTGTGTGTTACTAACGCTGAAAAAACGGATGCACACCCCCCATCAGTGGAGGAAGACACACCTACAGTGAAGACAAGGATGACAAGCCTACTCTGAGTGAGTTATTATTTCTTTATCTGGACATTCTCCATTCCGATGTTATATGTTGGATCACATTAATGTGAGGTCCCTTACTACAGTGCTTGTGGGGATCCTAGTTCACTAGTCGGTTACATATTGGAGTTATATCTGGAGCTGTTATCTACATTGTCTGGGGTATATCCCATTTCCGCCATTTGGGGGTATTATACCAGGATGCTTCAATCAAGTCATGTGATTTTTTGATATAGGCTTTTGTTTAGAGCACCACACATTTTGCTTTTTTAGTGCTTCTAGTAGGAGAATATTATTTTGTCATGGCGTTCACATAGGATATCGATTGTAAGTACATTCGATATATTTAAGTTCTTTTCAAAACAGGCATGTGAGAGTAAATTACACCGAAGTACAGATGCTATGTGATAGATCTAGTTGCTCCCACTGGAGGGGGTATGTTTGGTAAAACAGTGAAATACTCTCAGTAGCCTGATGTGGGCTGGTCAAACAGCTGCGGTGGACACTATAACGCTAAAGTGTGGATAATGCAGTCAAATAATCACTGCGCATGCTCCGTTTTTACAGTGAATGGAGCATTGTGGGGAGAAGTTATTACCCTCCTAGGTTCAATCAGGTAAGACTTCTATGCGTTTTGTACATATAGCGGATTGCAGGATAGTGACATAGGCATGTGTCAAAGTTTTCCCTTATGTGTTCAGGTGTCCTTCATACACGGTCTTAAGGGTGGAGTTGTGGGACTGTGTGTGCATTTATAGTAAAATTACTATGTTGTGGGCATAGTGTTTGATGCCTGCCTTATAGTGGAGACCCAAATAGAAACCTGTTGTTTTGTTTATTAAGTTTTTTGGGGAGCATAATGACTGCACGTTACTCTGCAGTGCTGTACACTGTGGTACTTGTAGAGCTTATCTGCCGCCCATGTGGGACCCAGTCACGTGCCCGGACCTCAAATCAACGCGGTTCTGCTCTTGAAACCCCCTGCTCAACGATACTAGTATTAACCCCCCCCAAAAAAAAATAAACAAATCCGTTACTGTTGCGGCTATCTGCTATGGTAATGAAGCTGCTTTAATGTCATTTTTATTAATAGTGTGCGGGAGCAGGGGGTCTCCTGAGCTGAACCGTTTTGATTTCTGCCTCAGGGACCCCCTGCTTCCCAAGTAACAGGCTCTGGTATGGGGCATAGGGTGCCGGTATTGCCGCTATTTTTAAATCGTCCGCATCAAGTGACCGGGAGATTTAAATAAAGAAGGAGATACTGGCACCCCATATCTGGGCCTGTAACTCGGGAAGAAGAGTGTCCCCGAGGCTGAAATCAATGTGGTTCATCCCTGGAGACACCCTGCTCTCGCACACTATTAATAAAAATTATATATTTTTTAATTGTATTTTTTCTTTTAATGTTTTTGATTGCCCATTGACTGCTATACAGTGATAGCCAATAAATTTTTTGGCAAATGTTTGTTTTCTATTGAGTGTTATTTTTTTCTATTTCTGTTTATTGTTTGGATTACATTGTTTGTAATTTTGATGGCTTGTTTTTATTTATTTGTCTGATTGTTTAGCATTTTTAATTAATTATTAATTTTGTTTGATCATGGTTTGAATTGATGTGTTGGCTACTTGTTGCAATTAATTATTTGTTTTGTTGGTTAGTGCTTTTATTTAATTGGTTGGCTAGTGCTTGTATTTATTTCATTTGTTGACTGGTTCTTTTGTGATGTTTACTGTAGGTGCTTCTGTATATGTTTTATTATAGTATATTTTGGGCCTTCATGCATTTTTAATAGGGTGACCATTCACTTCTATAGTGGCTTATTTTGGGTATGATGTACCACTATGCAAATCAATGGGAACAGGGTGGGTATAGTGGTTCCGGGTTGGGTGGTTAGGCCTCCCTGTTGGGTAGAGGGGGAGGGTGGGTTAACCCCTTAATTACTATAGTGGTTATTAACCGCTAAGGTGATTAAGGGGTTAAGGGTCATAAGATTTAGTATTTTTTTATGTTTTCTTTCTGGCAATGGAGGACATGGACAAGGGGTCTGAAAAAGCCCTACTACCAAACTATAATGGTAACCACAGTATATACACATAGAATACAAGGCGGTGCTCCCTGGAGTGAGAATGAACATTATAAACATGAAAACATGAGAGAAAGTAGTAGGTCTCACAAGACAAGACCCACAAGAACTCCAATATGGGGCACTCTAAAAAGTGGATACGAAATGATTCTTTATTAAATAAACAAAATCGATGAGGAAAAAACTGACAGACAAATATAAAAACACTAAAAAACATTTAGTGGATCATCTCTGTCACAGTGTAGACCTGATGGTATAGACAGAGTCAATGTGGGTTACTGGAATAATGGCATAAGGATATATGTCTAATAACTGCCCACAATATGGCTACCATCAAAAGTGGATCGCAAGGCACTCAAATCCAGCTACAGGCACAGCTAAATGGCTACAGCCAATTAAAACATATAAAAATGTGATACAAGCAAATAACTGCATACTGCACAAAAACAAATGCCTTCATGAAAATGAGACAGTAAAGGGTCAAGAGTATGCAAGAGACATATAATGAAATCTCTGACTAGCAACACAGTCTCACCCCTATACCCAGAGCTAGCTGATTAATAATACCAAATATAAGACAATAGTATACTGTAGCTGCAGATGCAAAGGGTAAATGAAGGAGCAGCAGGATGTAAATTAAACTCCAAAAGTGGTATATGCTTGTAACCAATGATAATATGAGCACCAATGCAATTCATAAAGTTGGTTATTAGATATACAAATATGCAAATAACGTCATATTAAAATAATTATTAAAGACTCCATATATAAGGGCAATGAACCTTTAATAACACAATTTAGTCTAGATATAGAAAGAAAAATAAAATAAATCTACATTTAAGTTCTTTCTTCTTTCCTTTCTTTTCTTCTTTCCTTTCTTCTTTCTTCCCTTCTTTGTAATCCAACAGCTCAGGTCCAGGACAGGAGATATTAATCTGACGGCTTCTTGGGGTTAAATGAGACGCGACAGGCCTTATTTAAGGCCTGTGATGTCAAATTTGACTGAGAAATAGTACATCACAAATCCAATTAGTGAATGTACCATGTGATGGCTTGTATTTTGTTAATTATGTGATATCATCAGGAGAACTCCTATAAAGTGATTGATATCACGAAACACATAGAGTTGACAGTGTTTCCTGACATTTGGCTGGTAGCCCATATTCTTGAGGTGAAGTCCTGGTCCACCCAGTTATCAAAACTTTGCTGCAGAAATTGATCGCACAGAGGATGATGTCACAGCAGTGCCTGCACAGGCTGTACCAATATAGTATACAGCAGAAGACAGACACACGGATCCAGACTACACAGAACCCCTGACAGGACCCTCTGCGTGGGCGCCACATTTCCCCTTAAAAGTGTGAAGGCTTTTATTTATGGAAACCATCTGAGTGCAAAACCATATGTGTTTTTGATGAATTTTTTTATTAAAACTGTGCTTCTCTGTGGGCGTTTGAGCGTATTGTCTTTTTTTCTTTCCTAACGTACTAAAGGAGGAGCGGAAAACCAACCATGGAGAGCAGTACGTGCCTGAGTTCCCTGGCTCTATCTCAAAATTGGAACCATTCCTTTTATGAGAGATAAGATTTTACTATGTGACTATTCTATGGGACTTTATATTAATACAGGCTATTAGGTACAGCTGATTACATTTGTTTACTTGATATTTCACTGTATTATTTATACATTTCTGGATAATAGTTATCCCTTAAATTTTGAATTCACGGTTGATTGATATCTTTATATTATTTTTCTTAGACCATCACTTTGTGCAAGAAGATTACAGCCATGTGAGCACTTTGTTCACAGTGGACACACCACGGTCAGTCGACAGAATTATTTGTGATGTTATTTATGTCATTGCAAATCAGTTTGTGTGTCTGGTAGATTGCGCACAGAATAACTTTGGTTATGATACTCAGCAAGGGAGTCTCAAATTGCAAATAAATGTCAGAGATTTACACTTCATTTTGGGCATCTGAAAAGATGTCCAACCTATTTTGAAGATACAGTGGTGTGAAAAAGAAAGTACACCCTCTTTGAATTCTATGGTTTTACATAAAAGGACATAATAACAATCATCTGTTCCTTAGCAGGTCTAAAAATTAGGTAATACAACCTCAGATGAACAACAACACATAACATATTACACCGTGTCATGATTTATTTAAGGTCCGAATTGTATTTGTGGTTCCCATAGTGAGCGCGGCCTGAGGGAGGATGGGGGAAAAAGAGAAAGAGAGAGGGAAAGCAAAGAAAAGAAGGGAAGAGAAAAGAGAGTACCCCATCCATGTTGATCTGGTGATGATAGTTCTGCTGGTGCACCCCTTCTTCTCTCTTTTATTCTCTTTTTTTCATCACACCCTTCCTCCCTCCTCTATTTTCTCTTCCCTTCTTTTCTTTGCTTTCCCTCCCTCTTTCTCTTTTTCCCCCCTCCTCCCTTGGGCCGCGTTCACTGTGGGAACCACTGTCACATGAGTGGGGAAGCCTTTGCTGCCTCTGAGCAAGCGCGTGACAGTTTGGTTCTCTCTCTCCTGGCCCAGGATTGCGTGTGGGATGCGGGGGCTACGTGTGGGGCGCGTGCGCGCTCTCTGTTGACCCCACACCGGAATCTCATCAGCCAGATCATGGGGTGGGTCCTAGATATGTTTCAGGATTGGTAAGCCAATTACTTTTAACATTTAAATATGCTAATGATGATAGGATGTGTATGCCTTGATAAAGTTATCTGTGTTGCATGAAACATGTTGGTAGGGTAATGCCTTACCTTTTTCCTTCCATGACTATTAAGCCCTTTTATGGATAACGTACTTTCCTCCTAATTTCCTTTTTTGGATGATTCCGATTGTGCTCTGCCATTTCTCTCTCCTGTTGCATTCTATACCCAAGGACGGAGGCACACCTTGAAGGTCTGACAGGATTAACATGGACGCTGCAGCAGATTCATGAGTTTTTCCTGCTTGCTTTATGGTTATATTATTCTGCTAAGGGATTCGGGTATTGTTTATTGGGGTGATTACTAACCTTTGGGTTCCTGGACAACTTGAGTGCCATCTACTGTATGCTGGTTTACCAACTAGCATACCACTCCCAGTACCCTCCCTACAATCAAGATCACATCCCAGACCTCACACAGGATTCACCATCATTATTCCATTATTACCATGGCTGTATACGGTTCTAAGCACCATGCATTATACTCCTGTTCACTGTTGTTGCGAGGTAGCTTCATGTTACAACTTTATTTTAGGAAGTACGTTTATCCTTTTTAGTGCTCTTTTTTGCACAATTAATACATTCATCTTTGTGAGGGGTTGTGTTTTCAATAACATCTACACACCCCCACATTATTATTGGATATAGTCAAATGTGGAATTGGATCTAGAGGAAGCTAGTACATCTAAGGATACTTCATCATATGCCTTTAATTGTATTGATAATTAATTAAGGACTAAGAAAGCGGAACAAGTGTTTGAGAACAGATTGGAAACGTATTGTGTAGACCTTACAGACCTCAAATCTTTATTCACCAGACTAGAAAAATGTCTATCAAGTGATATTCGAAATTGGTGGGATATTATTGCACTGCAAAATTATGTAAGAACTCAGAGAATTCCCCGTGGTTTACGAATTAAAAAAATCTTCTTCATTCGGATTCCCTGATGGAGATTTTGAAAAAGAATGGACTGACATATTAAATGAATGTTCATTTAAACTAATTGATCTTATTATTAGAACAAAAACAAAAGACAAGGTCATCTCTCAGGGAAAAGTGAAAACTATGCAAACTAAGCTGCCTCAACATAAAGATAAGAAAGGATTTCATACATTGGATAAGATTTTAGCAACAAATATTTCTAAGATGGAAGAAAATATAATGGCAAAAAAAGAAAGAAAATATGAGCGGGATAAAGCTGACTATATTAAGAAACAAATCTATTTTGGGAGAGACCTACACATTTAGAAAATCTAGGTCCTCTACCCCCTCTAAAGGAAATACAAATCAGTCCACAAATCAGTCTGAAAATAAGCAAAGATCCATCCTTAAAAAGAAAATTTCTTTCACACATTCAACTAGCGGTGATTCCGATGCCTCCGATAATGGTCTTTTTTCCCAAAGGAACTTTTCACAGGATCTAAGCACAGGAGGACAGTCCACTTCAGGAAAAACAAGAGATGATAGCGGACGCCATGCAGATGATCGTAGAGATTGCGATTCTGGATCTCACCAAGGCACCTCAAAAAACTACCGCCCCAAAAAAAGGCGAGACGGGGGACAAGAGGAAGACACTGCTCCACAGTCGCAAAAAAGAAAGATGAATCACTGACTGACACTTCAGGGGTTATTAACCTCTCCAAGGTGACACTCACAACGGCAGATTTGTCAGTTCTTGATAAGGGACTGAAATATGCTCCTAATGTCAATTTCAATCTGTTTGAGACGGTTATTGATATGCATCATTATGTACGGAAACTAAACTTAAAGAAATTCTTTAATGAGGGCACAGATCGCTCCACTGTTTCATCTACTAATGAAAGCTTAATTATTTATTTATTTATAAAATATTTTACCAGGAAGTAATACATTGAGAGTTATCTCTCGTTTTCAAGTATGTCCTCCCCTATTGAAGAACAGGCTGGTTTTCCATCTCCTGAACTGGGTTCCCTCTCCTTTAAAAACCTCTGCAGTCTGCAGGATCTAAGCAAACTTTTAGATGAACAAAAAGATATCCAGCTAGATCCCGCAATATTTCTAGGAAGAACACCATCAGGCTTAAAGAACAAGTCCTGTTTTTATCCTGCACACTGCAAAAGTAATAGTTTAATTACATTTGAAAAACTTATAGAGAGAGATCTTACATTCTTTTCCAGAGGCTACACCTTCAACATCTCCCCTCTCAATCAATCAGCAATCTTAGTACAGATGAAAAATCTGCTTTATTTTCTCTAAGGAGTGTTAAAAACATTGTTATAAAGGGGGCTGACAAGGGGGGGGGGGCATTGTTGTCTTAGATAGCCACCAATACAAACTGGAGGCACTAAGACAACTGGATGTTGAGCATATGTAGCTCTGAGCGGCGATACCACTATTCCCTTTCTTAAGGAACTCAGATCACTTTTGGAATTTGGACAAATTCTCAGTGTCCTAGACCAAAAGGAGATCAATTTTCTATACAAAGAACATCCCATTATCCCTATCTTTCACCGTCTCCCGAAGAGCCACAAGACGTTGGTCTCCCCTCTTGGGAGGCTGATTGTCTCAAGCATTGGCTCTTCGGGAGATGGTGTGTCAAGATATGTTGATACATATTTACAGAATATGGTACAGGCTTTACCATCATACATAATGGATAGCGGAGATCTCCTCCAAAAATTGGAATCTGTCATATGGAAAAACAACTTCCTATGGGTAACACTAGATGTTACATCTTTATATACCGTGATACGACATGAACAGGGGGTGGCGGCTGTCAGATCTTTTCTAGATAAATCAGAACTTTCACAGGCACAGAGCATGTTTATTATAGATTGTAATAATTATTTACTCACTCACAATTATTTTTTGTTTGACGGCACTTTTTATCTCCAGACACGTGGAACGGCTATGGGTACAAGTTTTGCCCCATCATATGCAAACTTGTTCCTTGGTTGGTGGGAGTCGTTCCACGTGTTTGGAGATAAAAACCCATTTAGACATCACATATTATTCTACAAGCGGTATATAGATGACCTTATTTTTATTGTATTGTATGTCTTTATTTATATAGCGCCATTAATGTACATAGCGCTTATTTTTATTTGGAAAGAGGGAGCACAAGCACTTTTATTGTTTATAGATCACTTAAATAACAATAATTTCAATTTACACTTCACGCACAATTATGATTTTCACATATTCACTATTTGGATTTGTTTTTGTTTATTGATTTAGACAAATCCATTCAGAGTGACGTGTACAGAAAAGTCAACTCTCGTAATACTTTTTTAAGATCTGACAACTGCCACCCCAGGTCTCTCATACGAGGAATTCCTAAGGGACAATTCATTCGTAACAGACGAAATTGTTCAAATGATGAAGACTTTGAAAGACAATCAAATGATCTCATTGACAGATTCCAAGACAGAGGATACAATATAAAAGATCTTTATAGAGCCTTTGAAGAGGTAGCTCTTATGGACAGATCATCTCTGTTCAAAAATAGTAATTCATCAAGTACTAAAAAATTAACTAGACACCAAGCAAAATCGATACCACAACATACCCCAATGTTTATAACAAAATACTGTGTTCAATCTGAACAAATAAAAAACATTGTCAAACGACATTGGAGTGTTTTGTCAGTTGATCCAGCATTAAAAACAATATATCAGGAGGGACCTAAATTTGTATTTAGACGAGCAAGGACAATCTCAAACTTTGTATCGCCCAGCTTATTTCAGCTTAAACTAGTTCCTCATTACCAGTAGGAAGCTTTAGATGTTCAAATTGCAAAATCTGTAAATACATGAATACTGGTCCCAATTTCTCATCCACAGCAACAGGTCGGCAGTTTGGAGCCAGAGCGTTCATTAATTGTAATATGCGCTTTGTGGCCTATCTGCTTACCTGTCGCTGTGGTAAACAATATGTGGGTCGCACAATTAGAGCTTTAAAAACAAGAATTATGGAACATGGTGCGACTCATAGAGGGGTGACCTGACTCATCCAGTGTCAAATCATTTTTTTCTGTTGTAGCTCTGGAGGTATGGGGGCCTTTTCCTTTTCAGGAATAGATCATGTACCACAGTCCACGAGAGGCAGCAACAGGGTTAATGCTTTAGACCGCCAGGAACTATATTGGATATTCACCATAAAGACGAGAGTCCCATTTGGGTTGAACTCAGATTGGGACCTGGGTCCTTTATTAGAGAACTAAATCTATATGTATGGATCTTAGTAATTCACATGTTTATAGTGATTCTATATATATATATATATATATATATATAGGTACTCTCTGATTTATTTTGTGAGTACACATTGATTTAGATTCACATATAGGATCAACCTATTCAACATTTCTGTGTATTGATTTGCTCTTCCTTTCCTTTTCCTTCCTTAAATCATGTTGTTGTTATTGTATTTGGTATACTTCCATCATTCCACACTATCCGCTTTCTAATCTAAATTCTCAATATTTAAAAAAATAAAAAGAATAAAAAGACCTATAGAAGTTTATAAATATTTTGAAAGATAAATTTAAAGATATGCATCTAAAATTACCTTATGATATATCCTTAACACAGTACCCATGGACTTGTAGTTTATTTCATTCAGTTTATTGACATTTTTCTAAACATCTAATTGAGTTGATTATATAACATAAATAATGTATATATATCCCACATTTAAATGGTTAAAAGCTCACTCCATAGCATCTCCCACTCAGGGGAACTTGCTTGCTTGCAGTATGGTTGTGACAAATCTAATACAGAGTGCTTTTCCTGGTAATGTACAGGTTATTAAAAGCTTCAATCAGACTTAGAACTTTGCAACTAATATTGACAGATTTATTATAAATCATTCTTCCTGGTATTGCACAGGTTATTAAGAATTTATATTAGTGTTTGGGACCCCTGGAAATGTGGTCTGCCGTGCAGTGGCACAGGGGCTTACAACAATTTTGGCCAAAAATGTTAAACTAAAAGACCATTTTATTTAATAGATATTTATACATATGTATTTAGGCACTGTACCGTGTGTGAGTTTCACTGGATGTGCACTGAGCTCTGTCTGTGTTTTATGTTCTGTCTCTGGTTTTAAATATATATATATATATATATATATATATATATATATATACAGTGACGGCCGCCTTTAATCTCCTGCGGCCGTTTCCCTGCGAAATCGCGGGCAGATGCGGCATGTTTTCAGCCGTTTTCGGCGCCGCGGGCGCTTTCAATGTAAAGCGCCATTAGCGCTGTCTGTGAAATGCGGCTGACATGTGGAAAACTCTGTGACAAACGGAGAACATCCCCAATTTTTACGGGTATGTAGGAGGTTAAAAGGGGCCGCGGCTGTATATATGTATATGTATGATTTATTATTATTTTTTCAAGCCATGGTTGGTATCTGTTTGTTGTTTCTTCTTCACATTTATGCTATTGGATATATATGTTATTATTCACATATTATAATTTCATATTGATTTTTATGTCATCCTTTCAGTATGTCCTGCATAAATGTGTTATGAACTAGCCACCACTAGCTATTGTAATATTCATAAATTAAGTTATGTTTTTTATATACAGATTATTCACTCTCTGATATGATGATTTCTTTCATATATCAGAGATAGGAATTACAGTTTTGTAAATGTGTTCGTCATTATGTATTTTTTGAATAAAGTTTATTTTAATTTATTCACTGTTATTGTGAAGGACCCCATCCATGTTGGTCTGGTGATGATGGTTCTGCTGGTGCGCATGCGCCCCTTCTTCTCTCTTTTTCATCACACCCTCCCCCCCTCCCTCCTCTCTTTTCTCTTCCCTTCTATTCTTTGCTTTCCCTCCCTCTTTCTCTTTTCCCCCCTCCTCCCTCGGGCCGCGCTCACTGGGGGAACCACGGGGAGCTCAGGGGTTGCTACTGCGCAAGCGCATTCACCCAGGGCTCCCTTGCTTGTTCCCCTATGCGTGCGGCAACGGGGAGGGATCGAGGGTTTATTCCTTCTTCCTCCCTCCATAGGAGGTGCGCGTGCGCACCAGGAAAATGTGGATGGTGGCGCCAGCGGGCGTGCGCGTGTCTGGCACGCTCCCCTACTCCTTAGGCACACTCCATGGTCATATGAGTGGGGAAGCCTTTGCTGCCTCTGAGCAAGCACGTGACAGTTTGGTTCTCTCTCTGCTGGCCTAGGATTGCGTCTGGGAGACGGGGGCTGCATGTGGGGGCGCGTGCACGTGCTTTGTTGACCCCACACCGGAGTCTCATCAGCCAGATCATTGGGAGGCTCCTAGATATGCTTCAGGATTGGTAAGCCAATTACTTTTTAACCTTTAAATATGCTAATGATGATAGGATGTGTATGCCTTGATAAAGTGCTCTGTGTAGCACGGACATGTTGGTAGGGTAATGCCTTGCCTTTTTCCTTCCATGACTATTAAACCCTTTTATGGATAACACACTTTCCTCCTAATTTTCTTTTTTGGATGATTCCGGTTGTGCTCTGCCATTTCTCTCTCCTATTGCCCTCAATTTATTAGAATCTGCCTTTCTAAAGTGTAAAATCTTTGTTAAAACCATATAGTATGTTTTTTTATTATTTCTTGACCAGGGAGGTTCCAGGCGGTTCCCCTCTCCACCCCGCCTTGTACCCACATGTAACGTACAAATAAAGACAGGAAACGGGAACTGGAGGTAAAATGGCCACGGCTATTTATTTATACAGAAAACCTAATGGGGTAAATGCACTCCCTGCCAGAGTGCTCCTTTGACAGGAGGGGGAGGGAACGGTCAGCCGGCCCTCGAACCGCTGACCTCGTGTCCCCTACGCGAGCGGGCTCTCGAGGACATGGATAACTGACCTTGCCCACTCGTACTCCCCCCGGGCTCAAACGGCCAAGCTCCCAGTCTGGTAAGAACAAGCACCTACCCCCCAAGAGACGCAGCGACAAAGGCAAAACTGGTCAATGACCCCTCCTGTTCGGAACCTTGTTCCTTTCACTCTGCACTGTATCAGCAGTTCATGCTGTAACAGAACAAAGAAATATTAACATGACATACAATGCATAAGTCCACATTCCTGGGAATACCCTGGCCCTGTTCAACCTTCTGCTGCCGTTCATTACATGATTGCAATCACTACCTAAGGGGATGGGTGGGCGGGAATCGTCTGGTGGGCAGCAAAAGAGGACGTGCTGCCCGCCAGCCTGGCCTTAAGTAGGCCTTCGGGAACTTCTCCCCTGGGCCGGGGAGGGAGGTGTGGGGGCGGGCCAGCGAATGGAAGGCCAGACCACCTGGTCATGAAGCCCCCCTGCCTATGGCTAGGGAGGCAGCTTGACCAGGGAGGTTCCAGGCGGTTTCCCTCTCCCCCCGCCTTGTACCCACATGTAACGTACAAATAAAGACAGGAAACTGGAACTGGAGGTAAAATGGCTGCAGCTATTTATTTATACAGAAAACCTAATGGGGTAAATGCACTCCCTGCCAGAGTGCTCCTTTGACAGGAGGGGGAGGGGACGGTCATCCGGCCCTCGAGCCGCTGACCTCGTGTCCCCTACAAGAGCGGGCTCTCGAGGTCATGGATATCTGACCTTGCCCACTCGTACTCCCCCCTGGCTCAAACGGCCCAGCTCCCAGTCTGGCAAGAACAAGCACCTACCCCCCAAGAGCCGCCACCGACGGGCCTATTTAACCTCCCTTAAACTAGGCCTGTACCACCAACCCTGCCAGAACCCTCTCCAAGCCCTCCCGCAAACTTAAATAAGTCTATCCCACCTGGCATGCCTAGCAGCGGGACCCATGCTCATCTACCTACCAGCCCGGTCTGTCCTTACCATTCCACCTGGGGATACCAATCGGGCCCGGAGCATCAGTTACTCAACTTGTCATGCTTCTTAAAGATGCCCTGAGAATCGCTTTCTCCGCTGCGCTATCCATCACCCGTAGCCGCAGGCCGCCACTGCCCAGCGCTATCTGGGATTTCTCCCCCTGCGAGCTGCCCAATCCCCCTGCGAAGCTAATCAACCTGCAAACGCGCTTATCCTGTCTCACAGCTAGCCCTTTTCTACTGCTGCAGGCTTCTTACCCGCCCTCAGTGACCCCAGGGGAAGCGACCCTGGAGGTGGACTGGACCACGCCTCTGTCCCTTGCTCGCTCCGTGTCGAACCCTGCCAACCGTGACGCCTTGCCATATAGCCCCGATGCCGCCCTACCCGCGACACCTTACCATTACCAGATATGCCGAATGCCATACCTTCCACGGCGTGTCCCCATCAACTGTCCACAGGGGCTGTCCCACCGCCTGTGCAGCACGTGATGCTGCCGGGTGGGACAGCTACAGTGCCCATGACCCTGGCCGTGGCTGAAGAATTGAAAGACACCGGGGTCAGGCTGATGGCACTGGGATGGGATTTACGGCGCCAGTGACCCCGGCCGTGGTTAAAGTTGGATTAAGAGACACCGGGATAAGGCTGGAGGCTGCCAGAACAGGATCTGGTGCCACGGTCCCCCCCACCGATATGCCCCACATGCTGCCGCAACTAATGCTGCTCCTTCCATGCTCCTGTCGTCGACCCCGCGCCGAAGGAGACAAACGCCTGAGGCTCCAAAGCTTTTAGCATGCCTATCAATGCTGCCGTGAAAATTGCCTTCCCTGCTGCGCCATATGCCGCTAGTATAGAGCCCGCGCAGACCTTGGTGTTGCTCGCCTTACCCCTGCTGCGCCACCTGGGATTTCTGCCGCCAACCAAGTTCCTAAACGCTCTCATCACGATGTGCAACCGCCCCCAATTTACCGCTGCAGGTTCCTTACCGGTCCTTGGTGTCCCGGGGCAGCCGTATAGTCGCACCACGCCAGGTTCCTTGCCCGCCGTCCAGAATGCACCCGCTTTCAGCTGCTGTCAGCGGCTGCTACGTCCATCGATTAAAGCATTGGTGCTGTCCGCGGTTGCGGGTGGCTGTCCTGGTCGTCTCAATCCTGCCGATTCTGCAAGTGATCTCCTTAAAGCTACACTGCCCGCGTCGGCAGAGGGCGGCCGTTGGCGTGCTGTGACACCCTGTTTCGCGTCACGGTGGCCTTCCATTCGCCGCTGGGGCCCAACCTCAGTGCCGAACTGCCTTGTCCTGCATTACAGTGGCCGTAGGCGTCCCCATCCCTGCTGGGGCCGACATACCCACCGTGATGCCCTGCCTTCCGGCCCGTGGCCAAAGGCTGCCGCCCTGCCCGTGGCTCCTGACTCCCGCCTGGTCCTTAACCTGCGTCACAGTGGCTGTAGGCCTCCCCTTCCATGCTAGGGCTGGACCTACTCAAAGTGACGCCCTGCCTTGTAGCCTGTGGACGAAGGCTGCCGCCCTGCGCGCGGCTCCCAACTCCCGCATTGTGCTGCCGCACTACGCTGCGACGCCCCCTTCCCACGGGGAGCGACCCTGGCGCCTGACTGCTGCCTAGCGTGTGACCTGTGGGGAAGCCACACTGGCCTTGTCTGCCAACATGCGCTGGCAAGCTTGACACCATGTACACAGCCGCCGGTCCAACCACCCTCGTTATGGTTTTCTGCCTTGGCTTGAAGGAGGCTAAACTGCTCGGCTATCGATGCCCTGCTACCACGGAAGATACCCACTGAACTGCGCGTGCCTAGGCCCTTAACTATCCAACTACTCTGATGTGTGCTTGCTGAGACTTTTTAAATGGCGCGCAAGGCTAGGGCAACTATGCTGACCACCAGAGCCGCCATAAATCCAAGAGGGGACAACAAAGATCACCGCTGAAATAAGCCATGCAATCAGCATCCGAGCGCTGTCCTGCTCCGTGCTTGGAGATCACACCTTTGCGGTTCTGCTCGGGCCTTCGCTAGCAAGAACATTCAAGCGCACCCTTAAACCAGCCTCCACCGCCACTATATCTGGCCAAGGGACTATAACGTAGGTGCACCAACGCAGGCTGCCCAGTTCCCCATTAAGGACATAATTGCCTGACCAGGCGAATAAGGTAGGTTTGCCAGTCCTCATCAGTATGGCTTCCACCAATTAGCCACCGAATGGGGGTGGGGGGTCACCTTTCACCATATCATGGGTAATGTCTTTGATTGATTCAAAGCGTCTTGAGGTGTGTACCCAGTCCTGTGAGACACCAGCACCTCACACCATCTTTGCTGTTTACCTTGCTCTCAAGGCAGCACCACACCTCAGTCAACTGAAAACCGCTTAACCAGAACATTAACGCAATAACAGAATCTACCATCAAAACCCCATCCACTATTAGACAGCTTAAATATCAAAACGGTCACATTAACACAACTCCTGAAGAACTATTCAAGGAAATGAAGTGCAAATTGCTGCTTCACCTGGCTGAACAGAGGTAGACAAGATCAGCTCAAAACAATAAACGTTCCTCTACCCTGCGTTCAAACCAGTTCACCACCAACATGTAGCACGACTATAATCGTACCTGTGCCCCATTGCCCTTACAGCGCCATGCAACTCCCTTATTCGTTATTATAACCACAGTAACATTTACTTATCTAAAACCTGACAGGCTTAAGAGTTTATTGAATCCAGACCAACAGCTTGGCTCATAACAATGGTGAGGGGGGGGGGGTGGAGGAGGAAGGGAAGCTGCCGGCCATTAGTGGACACACCGTGCTCCTTAGCAACACTCCGAGCGGTCATCGTGCTCCTGTGCTGTGTGACATTGGTCTCACAGCAACACAACCTCCGCTTAACCAGACCATACAAAACCCAATCTACTATAAACAGCCTATTAAAACAGCTTACCTATTAACACTGATCAATATTACGCACGGTTCAACATATCCTATATATATCTACCCGTGCCCATACACATGTATACACCTACATGTGCCCATACACATGTACACTGGCGACACACTTTATTCGAGCTCGGCTAGTCCCACGAATTCGGGTATACCCGGGTGTATTGAGGTTTGTGACTGTTTTCTGCCCGAGTGCATTGAGGTATTTTCCAGGCAGGGATTGAAGCCTTTTATTCCCGCTGGGTGCAATACTGCACAGTATATATATATATATATATACTGCATTACAATTCATGAATTTATGCCATCTGGTAGACACGCGAAGCATTGCAGCCTATTAAATCCTAATCATTATCATTTAACAGATCAGCCACCCGTCAGCCAGGCATGAACCCAGGCTGGGAAGGCAAACGCAACGGGGCTTGTCAGAGGTGAGGAGCGGCGCATTCCAGGTATCTGCCAGGTACATACTGGGTATTTGCTCGAATAAAGTGTGTCGGTGCAGTATACGCCTACATGTGCCCATATATGTATACGCCTACATGTGCCCATACACATGTATACGCCCAAACGCCTGTATACGCCCATACGCATGTATACGCCCACATGTGCCCTGTAGGAGGACATGTACAGAGGTACACAATGGAGACTGTTGTAAGGTGAAAATATAACAAGGCTTTATTGTGCCTGTCGCTTTAAATAGCAAAAAAAAAATCAACATAAGCGAAATAGTGAGCCAACCAAAAACCCCTATCTCTGCTTTGGAGACCATCTAGCCATGTAGCTCAGCCCTCCCTGACTGGGTTGGTCAGCCAAGCTATTTACCAGCCCCAAATCATGGAGACATTTATCAATACACTGACATAAATAATAGTCTTATACGAAAAAGTCTTATCTGTTAGCTGGGCTGCTGTAGGGGAAGCTTCTCTGCTCTCCTGGAACTGCACCCTTGTGTGCACAGAAAATGTCAGGCTCCAAGATAAGAATCTTGTCCCCTTGGTCTTGTGGTCAGCTTGTCGCTCAAGACAACTGCCCTTCCTTGGTTCAGCCCCATTGTGGACTAAGGAATCTCTGCTCTGTCTCCAAAGTTCAGCTCAGGTGTGACCAAAGGAGTCTCACTTCCTGTCTCAAAAGACAGGCTTTTCTAAGCAATCAGGCAGGTGGTGTTAGTTAATTGCCTACCAGCAGTTAACCACCACACTGCTGGATTAGAGCACATTTGTGAACAAGGATAAGTCCCCTGTTACATGCCCATACACATGTATACACCTACACACCTGAATACATCCCCACGTGCCCATGCACATGTCTACGTGCCAAAGCACATCCCCACATGCCCATGCACATGTCTAAATCCCCATGTGCCCATATACCCGCACGGGTGCGCGCCTCCCCACGCGGCCGCATCTACGAGTGTTCATACACACTCCACGTGTGCCCGCACGCAACTACATGTGCCCCTACATGCGCACGCCTCTAAATGTGCCCATACACGTGCATGCCTCTACGCGTGTCCATGCGCGCCTCTACGAGTGCCCATGCACACACACGCACCTCTACGTGTGCCCATGCACATACGCGCGCCTCTACGTGTGCCCATGCACATACGCGCGCCTCTACGTGTGCCCATGCACGTGCGCCTCTACTTGTGCCCATGCACGCGCACCTCTACGTGTGCCCATACACACGCGTGCCTCTCCGTGTGCCCACCCTGGCATTCCTCTCCGTGTGCCCACCCTGGCACGCCTCTACGTGTGCCCATACACACCCGCGCATCTACGTGTGCCCATACACAACCGCGTATCTACGTGTGCCCATATACACCTGTGCATCTATGTGTGCTCATACACACCCGCGCATCTACGTGTGCCCATACACACGCGTGCCTCTCCGTGTGCCCACCCTGGCACGCCTCTCCGTGTGCCCACCCTGACACGCCTCTACGTGTGCCCATACACTCCCGCGCATCTACGTGTGCCCATACACAACCGCGTATCTACGTGTGCCCATACACACCCGCGCATCTACGTGTGCTCATACACACCCGCGCATCTACGTGTGCTCATACACACCCGCGCATCTACGTGTGCCCATACACACACGTGCATCTACGTAAGCCCATACACACCCATGCATCTACGTGTGCCCATGTACACACGCATCTACGTGTGCCCATACACAACCGCGTATCTACGTGTGCCCATACACACCCGCGCATCTACGTGTGCCCATACACACCCGCGCATCTACGTGTGCTCATACACACCCGAGCATCTACGTGTGCCCATACACACACGTGCATCTACTTAAGCCCATACACACCCACGCATCTACGTGTGCCCATGTACACACGCACCTACGTGTGCAAATACATACCCGCGCATCTACGTGTGCCCATACACAGCCACACATCTACGTGTGCCCATACACACCCACGCATCTACGTGTGCCCATACACACACGCACATCTACGTGTGCCCATACACCCACGTACACATCAATGTGTGCCCATACACACGCTCGCGCATCTCCGTGTGCCCATATACCAGTTGTGCAACTCCGTTCGGCCATAAACACACGCACACCTCTCCGTGTGCCCCTACACACGCACACATCTACGTGTGCCTACGTACATAAATCAACATGTGCCTAAATACATACATCCCCATGTGCCTACACATATCCATCTACATGTGCCCATACACATCTCCACCCCACGTGCGCATCCGCACGCACGCATCCACATGCGCCCAGCCACACAAATTATTTGGGGAATTCAGATAAACGTAACCAAGCATAATGCTAAACATTGTGATTCCCATTAACAGGTAATAATCATCTAATATTTACTACAGAATATTTATAGAGCTTATAATGTCACAAGATAAAGCGCTCTATTGACATCATATAATTCCCAATGCAGCATATTCTGAGTATGAGACCATAAGAGGGGGGGGAGGCACCCTGCAACGTGTCGCGGGGACAGGCTCCCCCGCCAACCAGAGTCTTTCTGCCCCGACTTCCCCATCCCCCCGCACAGGCGGGCAACTGCCGCCGGGAGCAGAGTCAGTCACCCACTTGCCCATGCCCCGAGCGCATCAGCGTGTGTCCCCCACACCGAAACTTGAACTGCGGGTGCAGACTGAAGCACCAACCTTGGCCGCCCTCCACCATCGCGCCTACCCCCGGCCCAGGGCCGCAACCACTAAGAGCGGCTGTACAAGCATATACATGCCTATATACACATACACACATACATATATACATGTGTAAACGCACAAACACCCATGTCTGTTTGCGCATCCTAACAAAATGTATATACATATATATCCACCTACGTATACATACACATACGTATGTACATATTTACACATTCCCATGTACACATATATACATACCCATATACACATATACATACACACACTCACATACCTGCACATAACACCCATAAATACCTGTACGAATATCCACACATATATATATATATATATATATATATATATATATACCCATATATACACACATATATATATATATACCCACACCACACACATATATATATAAGGGTAAAAGGGGACGATAGACAGCACTCTGATGGTGTTAAATATATGCAATTGCAGGGTGCACGGAACAAAAGGGGACCCTTATTCCCCTGTATAGTACTAACAAATCTACGTAAGTACCAGCACTCACTGTCTAATAGCTAAATGATGAAAACAGTTGTAATGCAGAATAAACATTTAATAATAAAATGAACCAGAAATAAATCAAATGTGTTTGCAGAAACCAGTATCACAAATGGGCATGTCACAAAGTGAGGGGTGGGGGGGGGGGGAAAGAAGGAAAAGGGGAAAAGACATGAAACACAAGGAATATACACAAAAAAACGGAGAACGGAAAGTATGCTAGGGGGGCGACGTTTCGAGGGACTACCTCTTCATCTGGCCCATTCCCCCTGGTCCAAAAGGACCGAGAGGTACTTCCCTAAGCCTCCCTTCCCCTATACCTGGTCAAATCAGACACCCCTGAAAATATGCAGAAACAAGAATAAAAACCGGGCGCTTCTTAAACTAAAATGAAACAATATATGGTCTATACAGTGCAAGTGACAGTGATATGTAAATTTTAAATATATATCATATAATATGATAAATGACCTCCACCAATAAAAGTGAATACAATAGTGATGTGAAATACAACAAATGAAAAGCAGCTCTACACCCTTTAAACGGACTGTCCAGGTCAGGTAGATATTTGGTAGGTTGGTAATTTGAGCGGAGCGCTGTGTGTCTCGTGAACATGAAAGAAAAAATATATAATAGTGCAGATGGTATAAACAAATGAAGTCTCAAAATAACTCTGCAATGGTGGTACTCACAATTGACAATGTCAATATAAGGCGTATCAGAGACACTTCTCTCTCTGATAGGAGCCCTTTAATGGATTCCCCCTCAGAGTGGTGTCTTGATAACGTATCAGGAAGCTTGTTTGTGGTCAGGGTTTAACTCCCAAGGTTTATGTAGAAGAAAAGAGAGAACGCACTTCCGCGTGCGTCACGTGTATACGCGTCACGTCCTGTGACGTCTCGGGTTGGGGCGGAAGAAGCTGCCCTGTGTGTCCGTCTCCGTGCCAGCACCTAGCTCCAATGTTCTCCCCAGCTCAGTCACCTCCCACAGCGATCGATTCTACGCGTTTCGCTGTGGCTTCCTCCGCCCCAACCCGAGACGTCACAGGACGTGACGCGGATACACGTGACGCACGCGGAAGTGCTCCGCCGCTCCTGGAGACACCGGCACTCTCTACAACCAGCTGTCCTCTCCCTCGAACGTAAAGCATATTGGAAATGTGAGTGCATCATGCATATGTTTGTTCATTGCTGCTAATACATTATTTAGACCATACTGTACCATTGTGCGTTCTCTGTTTTCTTTTCTCTTTTCTTTACTCTTTTCTTTCTTTTCTCTCTTCCATGTATGCCCCCTTTTTTTTTTTTACGTTATTTATTTATTATAGATTTATCCCAACCTGCCCCCCCTGTACACCCCTTCTCACACATACATTTTAATGACCCCACAGGTGTGGGAGGGGGGGGGGGGCGCGGGAGCAGCCGCATCTCCAGCCGCCGCGGGGAACAGGGGGTAGGATGGAGGAGGGCCCTGCCCCCCCAACGCTCCGATCGTCTGGCAGGCAGCAAAAAAGGACGTGCTGCCCGCCAGCCTGGCCTTAAGTAGGCCTTCAGGGAACTCCTCCCGTGGGCCGGGGAGGGAGGTGTGGGGGGGCCAGCGAGGGTAAGGCTAGACCCCCCTGGTCATGAAGCCCCCCCGCCTATGGCTAGGGAGGCCGCTTTATAAATGTGACCATGGTATAACCACTGTTTCCCAAATGTTCCCTTACTTGAATATTTGTTATTAGTAATTTCTACATTTTTGGATATTTCCAAATCCAGTAATTCTGGTTGGTTTCTAAATAATGTGGATCATAATTATCTTTTAGCAATCATAAAAACCTGTTTCCTTTAGTTGTAATGTTAATCGAATTGCTACAGTCTGTCTGGATAATTAAAATCACCCATTATGCAAACATGACCTAGGTTTGTTGTCTTCTCCTTTTCAAAAGTATTTTGGCTCCCTCAATCTCATAAATATTTGGAGGCATATCCCTACAATTATTTTCTTTGTACTTTTGCCTCCACTGCTAATTTCTATCCACAAAGTCTCTACATTTTCATCAATACTGTACCGTCATAAACATTTCCCCTTATACTGTAATAGGTTTTAAATATGATTTAACATGTAAACATACTGTCCTCTCCCACTTCTCTTTGCTACTCTAGATCCCTCTGAGAAAGAGAGTACCCCTTTAATTGAAGCTCCCCCATTTTATCTGTCAGACTTCAGGCATTTAAGGTTTTTTATCAGCAAATTTTATTTTATCTGCATTTCTACTCCAATTAAATCTAGTCTTTAGATGTGTACTAGTTTTATCTGTGTTGCACTGTATCCCCCACCCTCTGGGAGATTTACTACTGTTGCCACTGTGTGGTGCTGAGGCATACCTTTGAGGTTCAGGAGATCTGAGCTGTCTGCATTGTAATGGAGTCCAGGACAGGCTTTTGATGTCATCTAAGTTCGGTGTCAGTGCCTCCAGCTTTAGTGGGTATCCTGGAAGTACCAGGAGCAGTTCCCTCTGAAACACTCTCACACACCTTCTCACTGACTCAGTCCAGACAGGTGTATAATAGAACAAGGGGATCTTTATTCCAGCAGTCACTGCATGATGGTCTTACAGCGGTGCAAGGTCCCAGAGGCTCCAGGCCGCTGGATGATGCTTGACCACAGCTAGTACAGGGTCTCCTCTCTGATCAGATGTCCCCCAGCTCCAGGGACTGGGGGGTGGGCACGCTCATCCTGTGATGGGAGAGAAGCATAGCATAGTCATAACTGGGTTTCAAGGTTTCAATTTTATTTGTTATTTACTTATTTAACACGCTTTCTTGAAAATGTATCATGTGTTAAGAGAAAAAGAAAATATGTGAATAGTGATATCTAAAGCAGTACAGTATTAGCTTGACAGAATCTCCATTTAGAGACCACAAAAACAAGCAGTTGCATTTCCTTTTAACAAAAAAAGCAAAACCAGGTTTTGTTCACTGTTAAATATTGACAAAACTGTAATTCTGAACAATAGATTTCCTTTAAAGAGAATCACATTGCTATCACTGTTGAATCCAATCATATTGACAATCACCTACACAGCAAGTTTATACTACCGAGTTATATTTGTAGCACTCAATATACAAAAATGTGTCTCACCTTATTCTCTATATCAACAATGAAAATTTCAAAAGAACACACAGCCTTTTCAGACAAACGTGTCATCCCTTTTCAGTAAAATAGTATAAAATGGAAAACAGTAAAATGTGTCAAATATACAGAGCAAAAGGATACTGAAAACACCCCTTAAATATTTAATTGCAACAAATTCAATGAGTAAAGAGAAGGTGATTGCCGTAACATAATATTTAAGCCTACAGTTTTAATTAAAACCTGATTTTGATATATATTTTTTTTTAAATGGCAAAAAGATATACTGTAGAAGAGACGTAAAGAAGTATAATACTCAGTGTACACACAAAAAATTATATATAATGTACAAAAGATTATAACATACCATGATGAGCTCTGTGGGGGCTATGCACTAAGCTATGCTAGTGCACTAAGCTGTAATAACATGGTCAGGTTGAAAATGCATGAACAATGTGTTTGACTGTGTGGCAGCTCAATTTGATCACAGTTTCCAATGACTTACCTGAGTCGGTTATGTTTAATTTGACAGAAATACCATTGTCTGGTGATGAGTGTTTAGTATTAACAAAATATTTAACATTTGTCCCTAACCCGAACCAAACTGTTTTCAGCTATCTGCTGATTTGTTTTCATTTGAGTGCATTCTGCATGTTACATCTTATTTTGCAGGTGATGTGACTATGAATGATTTTCCCTCTAAAGATATGTTTATATTAGATCACAATACATGAAACTAATTTGGAATCCGCCTGAAAGTACTTTCTTCTATCTTTTAAAATATATTGGTAGGGATTTAAAACAGTTTATTTACTTTTCTGACACAATTTATCAAAGGTAGAGTTTAAGGCCCTTCAAACTTTTTCTCAAGACAGATTAAAGAACATTAAACTTGTTGCTAAAGGTTGCGGTATTGTGGTCATGTATTATAAGGAGGATCAGATTGAAGCATTATGTCACCTTAGCGATGTGTCTTTCTATTGGCCCTCTCTACTGATCCCATATGGAATATAAGAGAGAGGTTGATGCAATATTCGAACAGGCCCATGAGCTATTATGGATTAATTGTACAGCTGATTTTCTTAAATAAAGAAGACGATTTTACGTAAAAAAAGTCAAGGTACAGCTCAACCCGTTACCGATCCGATACAACACAAATCCGCTTATAATGCGGTTTGAGTGTGGCTCCCAATAAAGTAAGCACCAGATCTCCTACCATGCGGTTTTCAATTTTTCCCGATTTTCATTTGCAAGATGGTAGGGAGTTTGTTGCCTGCAGCATTTCATGCATGATGTCTCCCCTTGCTCTGAAGGTGGATATGCTGCATTGCAAAGTCATTTAAGTATGACTACATATTATGTATAGACGTAGGGTGTGGTGTGAGCGCTCTAGCACAGGGCCAATGTAATAATAACATCCAGTTTTACGGAAAGAAGGGAAGTCCCTCGTATCCTTAACATTTTTAGAACCAGGTTTTGAATACTAAAATCAACATATTGGTCCAGTGGTTGGGAGATTAAGCCAATAGAATACATTATAGATCTGCCAGATGGATTGGTAAGATTCTTGCTGACCTTTGGGAGTAAATAGAAGAAAGGACATATACTGCAGGTGCCATCTGTAGCTGAAAGTTGTTTGAAGGAGTATAGATCCACCCATGTGTATAATGTATTTAAATTTCACTTTGGTGTTTCAGGGTAGAGTCATGTGATAATTTGGTATATTGTAGCAGGTGGTATCTGCTAGCTGTTTCAGTCCTTTGTGCCTGTAATCTTGATAATTTATCACCAATATCCCACCCCTTTGTCTGCCAGTTTAATAATGATTTGTGGCTCACGGTTGAGTGTATTGATGATCTTCAGTTCATCTGTTCAAAGATTAACCCTCAATGTATACCTGTCTTTTATCAGGTATCAGACCTGAGCAGTCTCATCAGCAAGACTGTGGTAGTCAAATAGGAAATACAGTATGCATAAAGCAAGGTAATAAAGTAATATAGCTTTAACTGTAAAGATACTTCAACAGTAGCTGTTCCCATGCAGCAAAGCAGACAATTCAGTTATACACTGGCGACACACTTTATTCGAGCTTGGCTAGTCCCACGAATTCGGGTATACCCGGGTGAATTGAGGTTTGTGACTGTTTTCTGCCCGAGTGCATTGAGGTATTTTCCAAGCAGGGATTGAAGCATTTTATTCCCGCTGGCTGCAATACTGCACAGTATATATATATATACTGCATTACAATTCATGAATTTATGCCATCTGGTAGACACGCGAAGCATTGCAGCCTATTAAATCCTAATCATTATCATTTAACAGATCAGCCGCCCATCAGCCAGGCATGAACCCAGGCTGGGAAGGCAAATGCAACGGGGCTTGTCAGAGGTGAGGAGCGGCGCATTCCAGGTATCTGCCAGGTACATACCGGGTATTTGCTCGAATAAAGTGTGTCGGTGCAGTAGCTAATGCGGTTTTTCAAAGAACCATGATAAAGAGGGGCCGATGTTGCAATATTATTATGTCAGGAGAACAGTATAAGAGAGAAATATGCTTTGTACATGACACAAAAAGACTGAAAAGATGGGCAAAAAGTACATTGTAGAGCGTTTTAAAATGATGATTCTTTTAACATGCAGTATATTAAGAGTAACTCTATTGTATTTAATGCTTGCGGACATTTGTACTTATAAGCAAACAAACATACTATACATTTGCAGAGAAAGATGGATACAAATATGTAGGTGAGCATGCAGGGTAATTGAAAGGTCGCATCTGACATACAGTACAGTACTGTTGTGAGTCAATCCTGAAAGTGTAACAGATAATGTACCTTTACATCTACTGACAGCAAGCCTCTACAATTACAGTAAAGCACACAGGGAAATACTGTAGAACATTATTGCAGATATAAACATTTTTTATTTTTTATTTTAAAGCAATTGTTTAAAAATAAAAATGTAAAAATCTATTGTTTGCCATAGCAGTTAGTAAGTCATTGCAATGCAAGGGGTTTGGTAGTTTACTAAAAGGAATACACTGTATTCAGCCCTTACTAGACATTAGTGGAAAGCTACTTATGGGTTGCCCAAACTGAAAATTATTTATAGGTGTAGCCCTTTTCCCCCCACCCTAAGTGAGATTGGGGTGGGTATGCTTCCTTCAGCTACTTCTAGGTGTATTGGATTGTGACCTGTTGGTGAACAGGAGGGTTGAGTGCTCCGCGATGGTGTGGGGAGAGCCAGAAAAGGGGTGCAGGTTACCTTTTATTCCTGAGTGGTGAAGTGCCTCCAGTCAGCACAGATTCTCTGCAGGGGCAGGGGATGAGCCATGCTGACACTGGGGGGGTCATGCAGTAAGCGGCGGAAAGGCACTTCTCGCCCGTTTCACGCCAAAAATGCATACCCCTATTCAGTGTTTGGCATTTTTTTTTCCGCCATCGGCGCAGCGAAAAGGCTATTTTTTCAACCACGCTCAAGTAAGTAAGTTTGCGCCACTCTAGAATGGTGTTTTTCACGGCAATCCGGCACGCCACAAAAAGGAGGCAAATTGCTGGGGAGAGGCTGCGGATGAGCGGTGGAATGGCACTTAGAAAAAAATCAGTCTTTTTTCCTGGCTGGGATTGATGCCGGAGGTCTCCGGAGCTGATACCCATTAATACCAGCACCGGAGCCCCCCGGCATGCATCCGAGGCAGGAAAAATGCATGTAAAGCCCACTTCATTACCTTAGCGGCTAACTGCTAAGGCAATGAAGGGGTTAAACTGCCGTGCCAGGTTTATTGTGGGTAGCGAGGGTGGGTGAAGGGGATATTTGGCCCTTGTTGCTTGTTTAGGGCTTGCGGGGGGGGTTGTGGGTGCACTTAACCCCTTCACGACCGTAGCGGTTAAAACCGCTACGGTCATGAAGGGGTTAAGCCCTCCCGCTACCCACCCGGAAACCCTAAACAAACCACCGTTGGGGCCAAATACCCCCTTCACCCATCCCCGCTACCCACAATAAAAAAAATACACACACAACAGCCCCACACTAAATAAATAAATAAATAAATGAATAAATAAATAAATATATATATATATATATATATATATATATATATTCATGTAGAGGTATCAGTACCGTGTTAGCCGAGCTTCAATAATCAAAAAATAAATAGATGATACCGTTCTGTGGCTAACGAAATGCTTTTATTTGTGCGAGCTTTCGAGATACACTGATCTCTTCTTCCGGCGATGTTAGAAGTCCGGAAGAAGAGATCAGTGTATCTCGAACGCTCGCACAAATAAAAGCATTTCGTTAGCCACAGAACGGTATCATCTATTTATTTTTTGATATATATATATATATATATATATATATATATATTACCCCAACAACCCCTATACCCCCCTAACATACACATATATGCACATCAATGATACTGTAGGCCGGCGGGGGCCTTCGGGTGTTACCTGCAGGCCTGCAGTACCAATTGTGTGCCCCCCTCCAATTAATGTCAAAACACATAAATACTTATAAAGAAATACCCCCCCCCCCTTAACACATACAATACAGTAATGGGCACAATTACTATTATCCACATATGGATAATAGTGAATGTGCCCATTTTAAATACATAAAGAACAATAAATACATTAAATACATATAGCACTCACTCTTGTCCGGCTGCCACGATGAAGGCCATCCTCATCTTCATCACCATCCATGCCCCCTCCGCAGCTGCAAAACAGAAACAAGAATAAAACATCAAATGTAATGTCCCTTAACCCCTTAATCACCATAGCGGTTATTAACCGCTACAGTCATTAAGGGATTAACCCACCCTCACCCACCACTCGGGAGGCCTACATACCCTCCCCCACTAAGCCCCCACCCCATGAGGCCTAACCACCCTCTCCCACTACCCAGCCGTGAGGCCTACCCACGTACCCTTGGGGCCAATACCCCCTCCCCCCACCCCCCACCCCCAGTACCAACAATATAAACAATACACAGCCTCACAATAAACATCATTCTATTTATTAAATACATAACCCACTCCCTGTGCCCCCCCATAAATACATGATTTATCCTTTTACATATAGGGTTCATACCCCAGGCCCATGTGAGTCTCCGGTGGGCCTGACGGGTCCCATCACAGACCTACAGGTTACCAGCAACTTGTTTCATACAGGTTCTAGGGGCCTGTTGGTGGGTCCCGCCAGGTGCCATTGCCCACCAGGTGGTCTCTGCGGGTCACCGTGGGCCCACAATTGGGTCCCCACGGTAGGTCCACGGATGTCTGGGAGCCCCGGGTCAGACCCACAGGTGTCTGCGGGGCCTCGGGCGGTTCCCACAGGGGTCTGGGGACCCACGGGTGGGAACTACGGGTCTGCGGTGCCCCCACAGATGCGGGGCCACCGGTTCTTCCCCGCAGACTATGGGTCCACGGTGCCCCCACAGATGTGGGGCCACCGGTTCTTCCCCGCAGGTATCCTCCATGGACCCACCAGCCTGATACCCGTGAGATACCCGAGGATACCGCAGGTGGTCTCCAGAGGTCTCACGCAGAACCAAAACAAACAAACCATGAATGTAAAATAAATAAACCAGACCTATACATTCAATACATCAATTCCCCCCCCCCCCCCAACACATACAGTACAATAATGTGCAAAATAACTATTATCCAGATAGGGATAATAGATTATTTGCCCATTATTAAACACATTAACTAGCATATTAAAATAAATAAAGTACTACTGACCTCATCAATAAGAAGCCCCAGTCGCCATCAAAATCCTTTGTCCTCCGTTGCCCACAAAATACATAGCCAATACATTGCAATTACATTCAGATATTAATTAACCCCTTAATCACCTTATTGGATAATAACCGCAAAGGTAATTAAGGGGTTAAGCCACCCTAGCCCGATACCCACCCTTCACCCATTCATTTGTACAGTGGCTTCATCATGCAACTATATATATATATATATATATATATATATATATATATATATATATATATATATACACACTATATATATATATATATATATATATATATATATATCAAAAAATGAATAGATGATACCGTTCTGTGGCTAACGAAATGCTTTTATTTGTGCGAGCTTTAAAAGCATTTCGTTAGCCACAGAACGGTATCATCTATTTATTTTCTGATTATTGAAGCTCGGCTAACACGGTACTGATACCTCGACATATATATATATATATCACAACAAGAGAAAAAATATTAGCGCCAACCTATCACTATATAATATCTCTATAAATATAAAAGGTGATTGTAAAAATAAAAGTAAAAATAATACAGATAAGAATAAAAAACCTATGCTAAGCACAGTGGATAGAATAAAAATTAATGTATTAAACTAATAAAATGCATAAACAATACAAAAAAAAAAGAAAATGTCCAGAAAAATATATATAAAAAATATATACAAATCCCAAGATATTCCAATTGCTATCCAAAAGAGTCTCTGCAGCCCGAATGAAGGGAACACCACTTCCTTGAGGATATCTACAAAAACACAGAAAAAACAGGCGCACTCACAAACAGAGCTGAATAAAATGCATTTTTTTGAACGGGCTGAGTTGTACTCAAAAATGCATTTTATTCAGCTCTGTTTGTGATTGTGTATTTTTATCCCTTATTCCATAAATTTAATGTTATACAATTTTACGCTATGAGTGTGCCTGTTTTTTCTGTGTTTTTGTATATATATATATATATATATATATATATATATATATATATATATATATATGACACACAGATGAAAAGAACATAGACAATCCCCTTAGTAGCACTCTAAATTACACCTAAACTAATCTATAAGATAAAGATGGTTAAAAAGAAACAGATGCTCCGCCAATTCAGAAAAAATGAACAAGATTTTATTAATTAAACAACAAGACACACTAACTTAAAAACATAAAAATACTAAAGACAGCCTATGAAAATATATATGTATCAAAAATATAAAGAGAGGACTACTAATCAAACACTTTCAGTATTGCAAAGAAAAAAAAGAAAAACTAAAATGTGTCTAAATAAAGTTTAAATAATGACAACAAAGTAGTTTAGTCTAACAAAATAGGCAATACAAAATATATTCCCACTGACATATGCATGAAAGAATAATAAATCATTGCGTTGGAAAAAGTATATAGTCAATGACCCAGTATATAGCCAGGAAAAATTAGTATGTATACCAAAAACAGAGGGGGAAAAAAGAAATAAAGCAACCAGGGAAAAATAATATAACAATAATAATAGTTATACCCTGAACAGCATTTCCCCAAAATGAAATCAATGAGAACTGATGCAGCAAATAAAGAAAAATATGACTAATAAAGACATATTAGCAAACAGAGTCATACATATTGAAAACACCACAAAGTGCACTGCACTGCAAGGACAGGTAATGCCCAAACAGTAAGAGGAGGGTAATACTCAGCTGCAGCTAGATTGTGTAGAGTTTGTGTCCATATTGATTGTACAGGATGTGTTTCCAAAGTCTGCTTATAACAGGAACAAAAAATAAAGTCCAAAATGCTGCATCAGATCCATCATAAGTCCCTCAAAATAGAAGATTTCATAAAGGCTGTAGTAAAGTAAACACTCAACATGTTTCACCCTGAGTGGGCTTCTTCCTGGAGTGGTAAAATTTAAAGTGAAGGCGAGCAGTGTTTTATAGATGGTAAAGTAATTAGTTCCAGCTTTGTTCTTATTTTCCTGTCCAATTAAAGCTACCTGCTAAATTGAGCTGCGTCACACACACCAGTGCAAGCAATATTGTAATCATTTCAGGCAAAGCTTCAAATTAAGCCCATATATTTGCACTGGTGTGTATGAAAATAACAACTTCACAGCACAAAAAGTGACAGCTTGCAAGTATATAGATAGCTATGATTTTGTAACAAACATCTCTCCCCAAAAAGACCGTGGTGCAGCTACAGACATAAAAATCAGCAGCACCGTTTTTCTTTTGCATCTCTAGAAATGCAAACAGCATCATTTTGCACAAAATCAGGAATAAAATGCAGCATGAAGTAGTTTAAAGTATATTAATACAACTTTAAAGATTTAGTTTTATCCAGTTACTACTAGTCATCATTGTAATTATACCAATAATACTAAACTAACAATATTATTCTCTGACATAGTCTGAAAACATAGACACACTTTAGCAATCGAAGCATAAATACAGAAACCAAAAAAATCTGTGTAGATGGTATTTCCATCAATACTATGGTTCTGAAGCAAGGATTATGCTGAAGCAGACGTCATGGGTGATGTATTGAATGACGTCACTAGCAGATCATATCAGAGACTGGTGCAATGGAAGGTATCAATTCATTTACCAAAGCATTTTATAGTCCAAGCAAAAATACAGAAACCAAGGAATCTGTATAGGAGATGTTTCCATAGATGCTGTGATTCTGACGCAAGGGTTATGCTGATGCAGACGTCATAGGTAATGTGTTAGATGACGTCACTAGCAGATCATATCAAGGACTGGTGCAGTTGGATGGAATCAATTCATTTGCCAATGCACTGACAAAGCAAAGACATATATGTTAATAACATAGAACAATAGTATATTTAGAGTTAGTATTGAGAACATGAGAAAATTAATGAGGAGAATTGTATATTTATAAAAGAGTAGAAGATGACATATCAGAAAATAATTATGAAATTTTGTTAAAAAAGTTAAATAGTAAAACAGAGAGGAACGAAATAATACATATTTATGCAAAATTAGTTTCAAAAGAAAGGGGGCCACGCGTCTTTACAAGGTAATGAAGTTAAATTGGAACTTTTCATAGGCTGTCTTTAGTATTTTTATGTTTTTAAGTTAGTGTGTCTTGTTGTTTAATTAATAAAATCTTGTTCATTTTTTCTGAATTGGCGGAGCATCTGTTTCTTTTTAACCATCTTTATCTTATAGATTAGTTTAGGTGTAATTTAGAGTGCTACTAAGGGGATTGTCTATGTCTGTGTGTCTTATATAGTTTTCACTATCCCCTAGCACCATCAGGTCCTATTTAATTTATATATTGACTTTAATTGGGGTATATATTTTATTTTACCCTTATAGTTAGTTTTATTTAAGGGCTTGAGTTAACCTTATATATTATGTGTTGAGCAACTTCTCCTTTTGTGTGTTCTATATATATATTTATATATATATATACACATGATGAACCAATATACAAATAAATGTAGAAGGGTTATCAAAAACATGCTCTACTACAAATACCACTTCTCCATACAGACACAGTACAATAAAATCATATTTCCTTAAAAAATCCAATCTCATCTTCCAATCAAAATCCTCAAATGCCAATCAAAAGCCTCAAATGCCAATTAAAACATTGCATTTACATTGTATACATGATGCATACAATCTATGCACCATGTACACTCTGCCAATGAATGTTAACAAAAACATATTCCAAACAAAATACCAATACATCCAAACAAGTATACTATTTAAACCAATCAAGTAACCATATCAATTAGCATTCATTAATTAAATCACTAAACAATTTCAATTCCATCCATAACAATTAAACAATTAACTATTTCAATCGTTAAACAGAACAAGTTATCCTCAGACAAAATATAAGTACCAAAAAGAATACAATATACAAAAGCAAGCCTCACCCTGACCTAAAGTACACCACACAAGACCAAAAATTAAATCTATCTAATTTTAAAATATATTACACACACATTTATGCATAGCAGCATAGCCAAAAACATTTTAAACACAGCAAAACAAGCTTTTAAAACAACATAATTTCTTACCCTGTATGTATATATCGATCTAGACATACATACATACATACATACATACAGTGGCAAGAAATGATATTCCAAAAAAAAAAAAAAACACATGTAAAAAAACAAAACAAAAATTAACAAGTTAAATAAAATAAATTTCTTTTGTTCACTTACCATTACTTGACCCACTCACCGACGTTGAACAGCTTACTCTTGAACCAATCCACGCACAGGAACCCATAAAATAATAAACCATAAAATAATAAACATTAAAATAAAAAAACAAAACAATCCATGTGTCTTCTATTTGTAATCCATCTTCATCTGTATTCTTCTTTCTTGTATCTTCTTCCGGTCTCTTCCGGGGTCTTCTTGTCTTCTTTGGCCACGCCCTGGCCTTCTTCTTTTGTAGGAGGTCCTTCCTCCTCGGCGTCTGCCTTCAAAATGAGACGACATAGGCTTTTAAAGGCCTATGACGTCACATTTTCGTCATATGGATCCCACGGCCCGGATTGGGCCGTGAAAACCATGTGGTTTGGCCAAGAAAAAAATAATGATGACGTCATTTAAAGGCAATGAAAGCACAGCCAATCAGAATGGCTGTGCTTCAATTGCCTTTAAGATGACGTCATGAAAAGAAAGATGGCCAGCCTCACATGGCATGGTAGGCAATCAGAGCGTGGGAACTCCATCCAAACTCTGATTGACTCTAGTAGACCATGTGACAGAGGCTTGGGGGAGAACGGATGTGATGTCATTGAAAGCCTGTCACATGGTACTAGAGCCAATCAGAGTTGGGATGTATTACCTCATATAGGGGCCTGTATCTCGGGAAGCAGGGGGTCCCCGGACCTGAAACTAATGTGGTTCAGCTCCGTAGACCCCCTGCACATGTACACTATGAATACAATTGGATTTAAAATAATTTTTAATGTGCCGATGTTTGCGCCGAGAGAGCAGCGGATCTCTCTCTGCTGCAGACACATCTCGGCAGGGGACGGCTTCTCGGCAGCTTCTCGCCAGGCAGCCTGTCTCGCCACAGGTTACTCGCCATTATTTCAAATGGTGGTGGCGCATTCATTCGCCAGGGATTCGGCCCTTCCTGCATACAGCGAGGTTAACACGCCAAAAACATGGCGAATTCAAACCCTGGCGAATGCAATTTTCCGCTGCTTAGTGCATAGACCCCTTGATCTCTCTTCACAGCAGGCAGCAGACAGTAATTACAATGATTCTGGGTACAACTGGCTGTTGCAGATAGATGATAATCAGACAGCAAACACAGATGCATCCCTTTTCTCTCCTTTCTCCATTGCTGGTCAGAGCCCTGACTCAGGCATTTAGCCCATTGCAGGCGTGTTACTCTTCCCTCCCATTCCCTGGTGGGATGGAGGAAGAGGCTCCTCACTCCACAAGTGGAGGGGATCAGGATCACACTCCAGACATAACTGAACTTTTTCTCACTTAATTTAGGAGAGTGTCAGAATTTATAACCTGAGATTGGGGGTTTGAACCCTGTCCCATATCAGAACAGGTTGAATACTGATTTTGAATGAACCAATCAGTATCCATCGCTCAGGCTGACACTCTCTGGTGGTAGCTAGGTCTGTCCTTGGATACCTGAATTGTATCCAATTCTGTAATCCACATACAGAACCGCTCCCTGATGAAGAAACCCACCAATAGGAGTTTCGAAACGCGTTGGAGGTTTTTGGCCTTTCAGGGACACCGTAGCAGCTCAATCCAAGGCGGTGACGTCAGCAGTGGAGCCGATCGACCGGACTCTGTCAGCGAGGAGACTACGAGCATTGAAGGCAACTCTCCCGCATCAACTGGCTGTTCCACCCCACGGCGAGCGGTGTCACCTGAGACAAAAGACCTTCTAACCATTGCGCATGACCTATTCACGTCCGGTGAGTAGGATTTCAATTTTACCACGGCGGAGCAGTTCATTTTCCTAGAGCACAAGCAGATGGAAGATTTTATGTATTTCAAGTCTGATATTAATGTCTGAATCATTGTGTTTTGTATATATTTTATAGAATAAATTGCTCTTTATTATATTGTACTCTGTCCCTGGGTAATGCACTATTGTAGTGTTTGTTGCATTTTTGTCTCCCTTCTCTGAGGCTTATAGTTCAAGACAAGAACTCTTGCACAAGATCTCACTTCCATTCATACCTCAGCGCCACAGGAGGTTTCCTTCCACAGACTTTGTATCTGGTTGGAAGATACCAGAATCACCTCTTTGGGCAGCTCAAGGACTACCTTCATTGAACTTTGTATCACAGGTTTTTTACGTTTTGTTTATCACTGTATTTTGTTTGCACGAGCGCTATTTGCACTTATCCTCCCACCACATACAGAACCTAAAGAAGGAATTAACCCTTCCACTGCCTGCTCCTAACAGGACTGACACTGGAAGGGCCCAGGAAACAGAAGTAGCGGCCATGTGGCTATGCTATATAGGTAAGAAAAAAGGGTAAATACGTGTCATAACATTAGGGGATAAAAAAAGGATAGGAATGCAAAACAGCACATTACAATACAACTTTTGGTTTTACTCCTTCCCTCCTCTCAATTTTATTAAACAAAGTACTTGTAGCAGGGTCACCCCTGACTACTAATCTGCCCTTCTCCTGGCAGTAGTCCTGGTATTAGCAGGCCTTGCCAGTAGTTATCATGGGGTTTTCCCTTTCACCTTGGTGTGACAGCAGGAGGTGGTACATGCTGTTGTAGCTTTGATAATTGGGTGCCCACCTTCTGGCTGTACTTAAGAGCAGGACCACCCTAAAGTTAGGGTTGTTCCTTCCCTCTGAGGAAGGCAGGTCATATGTCTGTAAGCCTGCGATTGGAGCCTGCCCATGTGCTCTTCCCTGCAAGGAGGAGTGTGTGATTATACCTCTGCCTCCGCTAGGGAGGTAGAGAAGAGCTAGGATGGTTGTGTGTGCCCTTAGCCTGTAGTGATGGTCCCAGGACCATCTCCAGTGATATCTGTGAGTAAAGAGACTGTATCCGGCAGAAGACTGCTGAGTAGCTGTGTGTTATTGCAAAGTCTGTAGTAATAAACTTGTTTGCAATATAACTCTGGCCTAGTGTGTGATCTAACTGGGGAGAGAGGTACAAGTTCTACCGTGGAAGATTGCCTCCATATTCCTGGAGCCTACGGCAGATGGAGGCGCTGCACTGCTAAGTATTATCTGGGGTATGGACCCCAGAAGCCTGATCCTGTGTCCCAAAGTCATTGTGGATGACTCAGCCCTCTTGTTACCAGCAGGTATGCACCAAACACATCCAGTAACTGCTCCAATCTGCTATTGGGGAGTGGGGGGGAAACACAGTTACATACTGTGTTGCAGGAGAACACATCATCCTCTCCCTTACTCCAATGTAGTATATAGTGTAATGCAGCATTGCCATTAAGCAAACAAGACCAGGCCAGTGAGCTTAATGTTCGGTACACTGCTGTTCCTTAGATGGTTTACATAGTTGTTGGATGCTTCCTTGCTGAGACATTCTTGCCAGTGTCTATTTTTTGCATTTACAAGTTTTATTTTTTTTCTGGCTTCCTAAACTTGCGCAAGTGCTTTAAAAAATGCCAGACCAATTCAATGAGTTTCAAATCAGGGGTCCAGAGGTAGAGAGCAAAATATGTTAAATAACAGTTTTTCGGTAAATATACAGTTCCATAAGATATAGTGCAATAACTAAAGGATCATGCTACTTCCTCTAATTACTGTATAAACTTGAAAGGTTCAGTGGGTCTTATATCATTTTTTACTACAGTAAGATACTGTACACATGAACACCCTGAAGAGCACAGAAACTTGCAGAGGAAAAACTTGAACTGTTTGATAAACTTTTCAGAACAGTTAAATATAAATCTCTAACTCTGGTAGTGTTCTGATCCAGTTGATACCATGGTCCTTTATAATACCTAATTATGCACTGGGTTGTGGGTAATTATCTTGAAAGAAGTGGTGACCAGATGGGAAGTTCTCTGAAATGTAGGGTGTTTGCAACCTGACCAACAGATGCAGCGGACGTTATTTGAACATTGTTGTATATCTCGGAATACCCACGTGTGATTTCTTCCAACTTTACTGCCTTAAGACGCATGTTGACTCGTTTTTATCGAGTGCAGAAAATGGCAGTTTAGTGTTTTGGTTTTTAAACACCTGCAAATTGACACAGTAGCACAGTACTGTACACATTACAATTCATTCATTTCTGCCAAGGATACGCGAAGAATTACACCCAAAGAAATCAGAATCCATGAAATTCAAACAAATCACCCGCGGTAAACACAGGTGTGGCTGGTGTGATTGGCGGCGTGAATGCTGCGTGGAATACAGCAGAGCACATGAAAATGGCTCCGTGAAATGTTCGAATAACGGCCGCTGCATTTGTACTGTAGAATGACCTCCTGTATCCCAGAAGTGGGTGAACTTAAACACTAACAAACTAGACTGTGTAATATAGTATAACACCAGCTGCTGTCTACTTATACAAAGAGCCTCAGATGACATTGAATTTCTCTTCTCTACATACTAGCAACACCTATCATCAACTACGCAAACTACAGAAGTCACAAGATACCACTGGGCAGCTGTGGGACTAAAATGCGGCAAGGGTTTAAATAATTGCCACAGGAATATGCATTTCAATCCCGCTGTCATGGGAACAATTAGTCTGGCTACATCTGTATAGGTTACACAGGCCTAATCAAGCGCAAGCTACTCTCAGTGGTATATGAAAAAAAGAACAAAGCATACAATAGTGCAGACGTGCTAAAAGCAAAGATCATAAATAAATCAGACTTCCAAATGCTTACTCACATAGGGTAGGTCTAATCAAGCATGTCTCAGATAAATCTGATCAAAGGCGGTGGTAGAATTAGGGTGGACATTACAATGGTATAAAAGAGAAATGTGCATGGTGCAGACTGCAATCAACTCACATACTCCCAGAGAAGGTAAAACAATTTGAAAGACAAAACAAGAAAAAGAAAAAGGCGCACAACGCACATAGTGAAATACAGTATAAAAAGTGTGCTTTACTAAGGAGGAATAATTCTGCGTTCATCAAAATTGATAAAATCAGACAAGGGATAAGTGGGGTTACCACCCTGCAGGACAGCTGAAGTCGTCGCTCATCACCCGATGTGAAGGGAAGAACAGCAGACCAGCAATCATCAAACACGGCGGGGGAGCCCTCTGGATCGATGGATCACACTCACTCCGTCTTTATGTTGTAAAATGATTAGTCCACGGTGAGAATCAATACACACAAGTCCCAGAGTAGTATACAGCAGTCCCGGTCAGTGACTCCACTGTATCATGCTGATAGCATGCCGCTGTGCCACGTGGGGACGCCCGCTGATGACGTCACTGGCTTCGCTACCAGTGCAGGGCTTACGCTGTCACAGCAATGGCGCGCGGCACCGCTCGGCTCACAGGGAGACACAGGCTGTCAGATCGGGAATCAGCTGCCACAGGGGACAACGGGGGTTCAAATAAAGATATAAAACACAATATAGGAATAAGAATTGAGCATGAAACACAGTCCAACACGTTTCGTAACACTAAGTTACTTCATCAGGATTTATATATGCAGCTGGGGGAGGGAGTACATATTTATATGTCAGCCATCCAATAAACAGTAAGGTGTCATAATTGCTGCACCAATCAGCGAAGGTTAATCAAAAAGCTAATTCACAATGCTGCAAACACAGTGTTATTAAAAGAAACAGAACCTATACACAATAAAATACAATATATAAAAAAACAGTGTTATAAAAAATATATAATAAGTCAATGTAGATGACAAGCTTTGAAAGAGAAAAAATCACTATTAGACACATACAGGTGTATACAAAGCAATCATATATATAAAGCAAAGGAAGATATCCAAAGATTCAATACAGGGACCAAATGTCTATATCCTCGTTTAACCCATTAGGGGTCAGCGAGCCCATTTGGTAAATCCAATAGGTTTCTTGGTAGGAGAGGCTTTTGATTCTATCGCCTCCCTTCCTTTCCTTGGAAACCAATTTAATACCCTTAAACCAAAGTTTAGAGGGATCTTTATTGACCACTCTGAGTCTTGCAGTGGCGGCGCTCCGATCAGTACCTCAGGCAGGAAGATGTTAACCGTTTTTTTCCATCTCTCTGGCTCCACGGCGCTTCCAGGTTGTACGCACGTGATGCGTCTGACAGCAGAAGCATAGAACAGAGAGATCTCAGCGGCTCAGCAGCAGTAGGGGACCCTGTGGAATGAACAAACGGTGCTCACTCCACAGCAGGCTGGTGAAGGACCACCCTGCGTGTTTCCCTCAATCCCTGTGGCACTGCATCTGTATAGGAAAGGTTTTACAATAACGAATTTTCATTAATGGTAATTTGTTCTTAAAATATTAAAACAGACATTTCTACTAATTGTGCAATTAAATCAGTAGCTGCAATAATCGGTCGTCACGGTGTATTAACATGAGATTGATGCAGTTGGAGTAATACATATACTGCCGGTGTAATGTTTTTTATTTAAGACACAGATCCCGGACCTGTTCGACTATTGCATCAACCTCTCTTTTATAATCCTATGTGAGATCAGAAGAGAGTGTCTAATACCAAGACACATCGCTAAACTGGTGTAGCCATGCATAACAATGTCTACAGTCATCTCTCCTGCTGGCAGCAAAACCTGGTAAGTTACAGGAATGCCAGCAGTAATCATGGAGGTTTGCCCTCACACCCTGGTGAGGTGCCATATGTATGGATGGGAGTGGCTACATGCTTTGAGTCCCTGACTAGTGACATCAGAGATGTGCCTGCTTCCTGAGGAATATAAGGCACTGCACTGCCTAAAGTTAGTGTGGTTGCTGCGGGTTGATGTTACAAGGTGAAGGTGAAGCAGCAAGTTCAAAGGTGCCCACTAGTGCAATAACTAGTGGCACCATTCGATATCCAGCCAGAGAAGGCCAACTGTGTCCAGGGACCTGGCACAGGGGTGATCTCCCTGTGGGGAGAGGGAATCCCACTCCATTGGGAGGGCGTACCTTTTAAAGGGGATCACGGAGCAATGTGCGGCTGAGGCAATGACTGTGAGGGGCAGCTTGCCCTTATCACCACGCACAATAAAAATGGCTTGTTAAATGAGAACCCCGTGGTGTGAGTCTGCAATTACTCTCCAGGGGCCCTCACCACCAAGAAAGAGTTCCTCATCAGGACCATCTACCTGCGTACGCATAGATCTTGATGAGGTGGAGGCGCTGCACGTGATGTAAGTAGGACTCGCACACACTACCTCAGAGACCTGTCTGACTTGACATCCCCGAATACCATCATGCGGGAGACTCAGGAGTCCTGTTGCCTACAGGTGCACCACCAGACACGAACATGTAATGGGGGCAGGATAGACCACAGGGGCCAATGTGAGATTGGGTGGGTCAGACCAGACACGAGCAACCGTTACAGTTGGAGGCGCTGCTGAGAGACATGTCAACAAGACAGGCTTTTAGTAGACTCACCAGGAATGGGGAAAGTGTCTGCTGCCACTTTGTGCTGCGTGGAAGGGAGCCAGGGGTAGTCGGGGGTGCTGCAAGCGACGTGGACCGCACGGATGCCCTGGGATTCTGCAAGGAGTTTAGTTGGGTCTGGAGCCGGACTATAGCTGTCACCGAAACTTTGAGGTAGTGCTAGTGGTATGACGCCTAAAGGGATAAACTGATAACTTAGAGCAGGAATCCTGGAGAGGGTCTGCGCTAGACTGACCAACAGTAGGTAGACCCCAAAGTATTGCAAGGATGAACCAGAGTACTCTAGTCCATTCCAGACCACTCACCGCAGGGAGCACAGACTGGGAGGAAGGAGATACAGCAGACACAGAAAGAGTGAGTCTAGCCTGAGGTAGTGCAAACACGAGTCAGATCTACATCAGGTACACGGGTGGTGCACAAGGCATTTTTATTGTATTGGTGTGGAAGCTGCCCCGCAGAGTGGAGCTCCATGTACAATAATTCAAGGAATAGTAGTCAAATGGCGGAAGCTCACATATGGCGGACCGAGGCCGATGGAGAGAACGAATATGTTATGATGTGTGAGGAAGAAGAGCAAGCTACCGGAGAGACTTGTGTGAGCCTGCTGTGGAATGGCGTGAAAACAGTGGTTGTGCCGTGTATGGCCTGCTTCGGACCTTGGGGTACTGACCCTGAGGATAGCGGAGAGGACATTATTGCGCAATGGGAGGAACGTAATGGACTTGATTGTCATTCAACATACAAACAGTCGAAAACTACCTCAACAGTGCACCCGAGTTACAGTGCAATCCAAAATTGGCGGGTCCCGCGTCCCAGGGAAACCGCGTGGGCCAGTTGCAGAGAATATTGCAATTGCTCAATCTGCAGAAAGTTGGCCAGGAGTTGCGCCAACAGAGAGACCCCGCCCTGTGGGGGGGTATGGCATGAAAGCTGGAGCTGCGCCCACATGGACTGTGACTAATTCCGCCCCTGTGCTGGGCCAACCTACAAGCCTACGGGACATTCCCCAAGTTTCAACCAGGGGGAGTGGTTTCCTGTCTTGGCGGATGTGGATGGAGAAATCTGGAGGAAGGGTTGGCAACCCAGCCCATGCCCTTGAGTTGCGAGGAACCAGCAAGCAGTAAAGACCACTAGTGCGAGTACCTCCATTAGTGACTATAGCTTGCAAACAAGAACAAGGGCCTCTGATCACCACTCATCCCTACTCGGCTCCAGGAGGCTTCCTGATCCTCCGGGTAGAGATTGTAGAGACAGTAGCATGCTTGTGCCTGCAAAGCCGACTGCCGGGCGGAGTGGTGAGCTCTACCGCCCAATGTGCTCAGCGTGGCCTACAATACTTATGGCCCATGCCAACATTCGTGCCGGTTCAGGCGGTAGAGGCTGTGGTCGAGGTCGCTATGTTAACCGTGGCACTTCACGTTGCACTCTGGAGAGAGACTACGAGTCCCAGAGAACAGGGGCCCGCTCCGGTCATCAAGACAGAGCCGGCAGAGAAAACCGGTCACTGACTCGGTGATAAGAGGGGGCCACGCCGCAAATCACCAAGCGGAATGCCACGGCCTAATGCAAAATTGGAGTCCTCAGACGAGGAGTCCCTCAGCATTATTGCAGTTACGACCCGAACGCCGGCGTTCCACAGCAGCAGTACTATTAAAAGAGTGCCACTTACCTGTGTTGGCGAAGAACGAGCCGAGTGTCGTCCATACTGCGGCGAAGTCCCACGGCCATGGTGACCAGCGGATCCGATGGCGACAGGTCCACTCCAACACCCCGGAGTGGTAAGCCGAGTCCATGCTTGTCCCAGGCTCCCAAGGTGGCGGTGGCGGAGGAAGGACAGAGCCAGGCCCAGACGACGTGACAACGGAAAAAGGCGTTGCCGGATATCGTGGTGGAGAAAGAGGTCCCGCTTGGGGACCCAACCCAAGATGGCAGCGGGACACGTGCGTGTCCAGACATCACTTCCGGTGGACAGAGCGGAGCAGAGTGGGAGGTGATCGTGCCCCGTCGCTCGAGCAGTGGAGGTCGGACGCCCAAGTCCAAGAGGAGCGGGCGATCGACACAGCGATCGAGGAGTCGTGAGACCGGAGAGACGGAGAGTCCCTGCGGCGGAACCGGACCAGGTAGCAGAGAAGAGCGGGTCCTAGCCCCGCGGATACCGACGGTGCGGCTCTATCCCCAAACCCCAGCCCTAGCTAGACCCCAAGCCCTAGTTAAAGTCTTAGCCCCATTCACTTTCACTTTTGGGTCATCATCTAGTTTAGGGATGTCATGGGATTCACGGGTCACTTCCGATGAACGGACTTGGAGCCTGGACTATGGGACATCTGACGATAGGTCAGTGGGAGGAGGGAGGATTACACGGCAGGTGTCGGTATCCAGTGACTGTCCCAGTAATGTGAGCGTTACCATTGGGAGCCAGAAAAAGGGTTCGGACAATCAGGCACCCTCCGAGTGTACGTTGGGCATATCTTCCGGGGGTGGGCTAGAAGAGGGAGAGTTAGAGGAGGTATCGCTAGAGGAGGTCCGGGAAACCCGATGGTGGGCCCCCTTGTTTGAGGGATATGTGCCCTGGATTGATAGGACCCGGTTCATCATAGATCGGGATGGGGTAGTAGATCATTGGTGGGCTAAAGGGGAGTTTACGGAGGAGGATCACCTAAGGGAGATCCAGGAGAGGTGGTATAGAATTGGGTGAGGGTTAATAGAACCCCTGGGTCCCGATGGGTTGGATGATCCGGTGGATCCCGATGAACCCCTGTCATGGGTGTTGCCGGGGAGAGTGGGCAGTGCTAAGCTGACAAGGGCCTGCCGAGCAGAACGGGCCATTGTAGCCAAATATAAACATTCCCATGGGCTAGAATACCCATATGTTCCCGAACCCCTCATACAGGAGATATTGGACCGCCGGGATGGGTGGCTCCGGAAAGATATAGAGTATTATATGGTTAACAAGGGTGGTGCCATTAAGGGCCCGCAAGCAGAAGAATGGATATCCCAGTTAATGCGAGTCTGGAGTATTGGGCGCAGCATCTATATGCATAAGGTGGTGTATAGACATGAGCGTGGCTTGCCCCGAGAGTATAGCGTAACAGTGACCGACATGGCGGGCAGAGAAGTGAAGAAGCCAGATCCTCGTCACTATTATTAGGGAGGCAACAAATGGGGTCTGTGAGAAATCTTGAGCGCCCCTGCTGGTCAGTGAGCATTGTTATATAACTAATTATGAAAAGCATTTCTATGACTTTTGATGTGTTCCTTTTGCAGTGTTTCCTGGAGAAAGATACACCACATTTAGGTCCCAGCCGGGACGGTGGGGATTCACCAAGGGGAGTATGTAGCCATGCATAACAATGTCTACAGTCATCCCTCCTGCTGGCAGCAAAACCTGGTAAGTTACAGGAATGCCAGCAGTAATCATGGAGGTTTGCCCTCACACCCTGGTGAGGTGCCATATGTATGGATGGGAGTGGCTACATGCTCTGAGTCTCTGATTAGTGACATCAGAGATGTGCCTGCTTCCTGAGGTATATAAGGCACTGCACTGCCTAAAGTTAGTGTGTTGCTGTGGGTTGATGTTACAAGGTGAAGCAGCAAGTTCAAGATGCCCACTAGTGCAGTAACTAGTGGCACCAATCTATCTCCAGCCAGAGAAGGCCAACTGTGTCCAGGGACCTGGCACAGGGGTGATCTCCCTGCGGGGAGAGGGAATCCCACTCCATTGGGAGGGCGTACCTTTTAAAGGGGATCACGGAGCAATGTGCGGCTGAGGCAATGACTGTGAGGGCCAGCTGGCCCTTATCACCACGCACAATAAAAATGGCCTGTTCAACGAGAACCCCAAGGTGTGAGTCTGCAATTACTCTCCAGGGGCCCTCACCACCAAGAAGGAGTGCCTCATCAGGACCATCTACCTGCATACGCATAGATCCTGATGAGGTGGAGGCACTGCACGTGATGTAAGTAGGACTCGCACACACTACCTCAGAGACCTGTCTGACTTGACATCCCCGAATACCATCATGCGGGAGACTCAGGAGTCCTGTTGCCTACAGGTACACCACCAGACACGAACATGTAATGGGGGCAGGATAGACCACAGGGGCCAATGTGAGATTGGGTGGGTCAGACCAGACACGAGCAACCGTTACACTGGCATAATGCTTCAATCTGATAATCCTTATAGTACATGACCACAATACTGCCACATTTATCGGCAGGTTTAATAATACTTGTTTTTTCGCGGGACGCACTTTTATCTATATTCCTCTCCTCTCGCCTCTCCTCTCTTGCAAAAAGCCTTGTTTGAGGACTTAAGGGAGACAAGATTACAGGCTGGGCTTTAACGGGTGATCTGCACACTCTAGTTTACCGAATAGCCTGTTAAAATGTAAATGTGCGAATTTCAAGTTTCCTCATTTGCATACACAATTTGCAGATCTCATGCAATTCCATAGCCGGAGCCCGGGATGAGAAATGTCTGTTTTTGCATTGAAATGCACTCATCGGAATTAAATGAATAGGCCCCATAGTGTTTAAGGAAGGAATAATACAAGTATATTGAAAGTTATGTGCATGGTTAATCTTAAACAATTTATCTAACGCATCAGTTTCTTTCTACATAACATGAGCTAATCATATTCAGTATATTTTAAAACATATTTGCTTTGTATTTATAACGAAAAATACACATTGAGCCACATTTTCAAATACACAAATCAAAGTTGGGGATTAACACATCATTGGTAAATCTTAGGCATACTGTAGCAATAGATTTTATGTTAATAAAAATGTATTTTCAATATTTTTCTACTCTGGGATAATTTCCTCTCTGTGGATGTTACATTAATTCTGATATAATAGTGAAACAATATTGTTCTGTAAAACCATCTGCTGTGCATTTTTCAAATATCATATACAGTATAAAGCTCTGGATCAGAAGCATTTTCTTACCTTTTGGGATTTAAATTCATATCTATTTCTTTATTTTATGAGAATTAAGGAGTAATACAATGATTTGTTTCATGCACTCAGCAAGCTAAAACCAGAAGTCATTTCCTCTACAGAATTTGTACTACTGTATAATGAAAAATGCATTGCTGTTTTATAGTCTATTCTTGTCAGTTCATTCAGCACATTCTTGTCGCAGCTTGTCAGAAGTGAGACACACTCTTACTGGCAGCATGATGGTCTTTAAGATGAGCAAAAAAAAAATCAAGAAAGGAAAAAATAAATAACACGAGTTCATCTGTTCTGTAAAACATTTTCAATGTTGGAGTTGGAGAATCCCTGAATTCCAGTTGGATAATATCCTGAATTTCTCCAGGGTCTTCCTAGTTATTTTTTTCTATAATTGAATAAATGATATTCTACAGCATTAAGCAGATGCAAAAATTAGTAAAATAGTATAAGGGTGTTTTTATGTTAACATAATGGTCTACAGATATAGCCAGACTTATGTTCCGAGATGTTACAAACATGTTGTTATATCGCCCGATAAAGAAATCAGTGTATTTCGAAAGCTCACACAAATAAAAGCATTTTGTTAGCCACCGAACAGTATAGAGAGAGAGATGCGAGAGAGAGATTGAGAGCGAGAGAGAGTGAGAGAGCAAGAGAGCGAGAGCAAGTTACCATCCAGCAGGGCAGCAGAACAGCAAAGAAATGCAGAACTCAGAGGTAAGTGTACAAATAATTGTATTGTAAAAGACACAAAAATGCAACGTTTTGATCCCACAGAGGGATCTTGTTCCTGGGGTGTGCAGTGATGCCTAAGCATTACTGTGACTAAATACCCTAACCCCCTGTGAACCCATCATCTGAAAACAATGCAAACGCTGATTGGAGCCATGTGATTACCTTCCTGCTTTGCTAATTGATGCTGACGACCAATTTGGCACAGCTGCCTCTGCAGTCAGTGCTCTGGAGTGTGCTCCAGTTGCTGAATATGCCAGTTGATCAAGCACAGGCTTTCTCCATCACCTAGGCAACCACCTGACCTCTATGAGCAAGGCAAAGCACAGTCTTAGTGCTGCAAGATGTGTCTGAAGTAGTGTTGGACCGGGTCCTACTTAAAAAAAAAAAAAAAAAAAACGGGTAACGGGAACAAATTTAACTGATCTACCCAGCTGGGTACCCGGTTGGCACTAACCTGGTGGTGGAGGAAGATAGGGGCGACATCTAGGAAGGTCAGCAGCGGTCCTGTGGCGTGGCAGCATCAGAAGTGTGTGTTCAGCTGGTGCAGGAGCTGCAGGAATACATAGCAGTGTGAGCTGGGGAACCACGTGAACGGAACAGCAGCAGATGCATTCCTATTGGACAGCCTGCTGCCCAAACTGGATTAACTAAGGGCATGGTGCCATATGCATACACCCAAATCCATTATTCTCACAGAAACATGGCTAACCCCTAAACCCTTGATGCAAATATCACCATTCAGGGATAATTCGTTTCTAGGAAAGAAAGGTCAAAGATAGGAGGAGGTGTGTTATTTTATATTGCAGACACCTTACATTTTACGCTGCTAAATTGCCCCTCAAGCCCACCCTCTTTTGAAATCCTACTTGGCAAAATTTGCCTCCCTTTTTCTAAGCCCATATTGATTGCTGGCATCTACCGCCCCCCTAAAGACCCACTACAGTCCCTGACTGCAATCACCCCGTTTCTTGGCTCAATTTCCTCTCGGAATGAGAAGAGTGAGCAGCTAGTTCTTGGGGATTTCAACTACAATTGGCTCGAACCTAAAAAGCACAAAATCCAGATACAACTCAAGTCACTTAAACTAATGCAACTAATGTCCCAATCAACAAGGACAAACCTGAAATATCACAACCATTCGTTGCTAGACTGGATTATCTCCTCTAGTCCCAGCAGGATCCAATCCTCTGGCATCCTACTTGAAATTTTCAGTGGCCATGCAAAAGGAAAACCAGACCACCCCAATCAAGCCCTAAACTTCTCTTCACTAGAACATTTGGAAAATTTAACCCACAGCAGTTTCTGGCTAATCTTACCAACTGTCCTTGGTACAGAATCAACATAATTCCCAACCCCAATTCTACACTCGAGTATTTCCAATCCATGTTCTAAAATTCTGTGATACCCATGCTCCACTATGCAGAATAAGAGTATGGGGCCCACCTACTGTGGGTTACAACTGACCTTACAACACTCTACCATCTAGGGGATGCCTTGTGGAAAAGTTACAAAATAACAGCACTGCCAAAGATCTTAATACCTGCAGATGACTGTGGAATATGTGCACAAGGCAAACAAGACATGCAAAAGCCCAATAGTACTCTGACAATCTTCACCAGAATACATCAAATCCAGCTAATGTAACTTCTGGAAAGTCAGCAACAATATATTCTGGGGGTACTCCAACCATAGATAAGGTTGCGAGAGTTTTTAAAGTCTAAGGGGGCTATGCACTAAGCTCAATAGCTTTGCGTTCTGGTTTGGCCAAAAAGCAGGTTCGTTAAAAAGTGAAGCCGGGGACGCGATGCACCAAGGCCTTGAGGCCATTTTTTTACGTACCTGCTCAAAATAGGTCAAAACAGCCACAGCGTACGGTTTGCTTTTTTTCCCCCTGCTAGCGTTCAGAACCTTTCCGTTCGCAAGCTGATAGAAAAAAAAGCCGCATGTAACATTTGCATGGAGATTTGCTATCTCCATGCAAGACTGTTACAGGCGATCGTACACTAAATAAAAAATATTTTAATAATAGTGTACATGAGCAGGGGGTCTCCCGAGCTGAACCTCATTGGTTTCAGGTCCGAGGACCCCCTACTTCAGGAGTTACAGGCCCCGTTATGGGGTGCCGGTATCCCCTGCAGTTTAAAGCTCCCGCTCACGTGACCGGGTTATTTACATTCTGCAGGGGATACCGGCGCCCCATAAAGGGGCCTGTATCTCCTGAAATAGGGGGTCCTCGGACCTGAACCCAATGCAGTTCAGCTCAGGAGACCCCCTGCACATCTACACTAGTATTAAAACATACATAACAATAAACAATAATTCATTACCGTAGCGGCTATCCGCTATTGTAATGAAGCTGCTTTAATCTATTTTAAATAATAGTGTGCGGGAGCAGGGGGTCCCCTGAGCTGAACCGCATTGATTTCTGCCTCATAGACACCCTGCTTCCCGAGTTACAGGCCCCAGTATGGGGCATCGGGTGCCAGTGCCGCCGCCGTCTTTATAGCGTCCAAGACGCGACGTGGGCTCTATAAAGATGGCGTCCGCACTGGCACTGGATTTATTTTAACATGCAATGTGGTGGTTTTAAGATTAAAAATTCATATTTTGATTTGTGGATGTTTTATGTGTTTCATAATGGGCAAATAATATATTATCCATATCTGGATAATAGTTATTTTGCACATTATTGTACTGTATGTGTTGGGGGGGGGGGCTGTATTGGCCCCAAGGGTATGTGGGTAGGCCTCCCTTGTGGGTAGTGGGTGAGGGTGGTTAGGCCTCACGGGGTGGGGGGTTAGTGTGGGAAGGTATGTAGGCCTCCCGAGTGGTGGGTGAGGGTGGGTTACCCCTTAATGACTGTATCGTTATTAACCGCTATGGTGATTAAGGGGTTAGGGGACATTACATTGGCTTTTGTAATTGTTGTGCATGTTTTGCAGCACCGTAGGGGCATGGGCAGAATGAAAATGAGGATGAAGACGGCCTTCATCGTGGGTGCCTGTAAAAGGAGTGTAATATGTTTTGACTGTATTTATTGAATGTTATATGTATTTAAAATGGCCAAATGCATTATTATCCATATTTGGATAATAGTAATTTTGGCCATTACTGTACTGTATGTATTAGGGGGTGTATTTAGTTAGAATTGTTGTTTTTTATTTTTGGAGGTGCAACATTGGTACTGCAGGCCCGCGGGTACCCCATGACTCCCGCAGGGACTACCGCACTCCCGCGGGGACCCCCGCTTGGTGAGCTGGGGACCCCCAGACCCCGCCGGCCTGCTGTATGGGTTTTGCGCATGCAAAAAATAAAAGCCAGAATTTTTTCTGTCCAGATTTCTTTGCGTCTACTCTGACCTGATGTGTGCTGATCAACGCAACTTTCGCGTTTGCTAAGGTTGCGTTGCTTAGTGCATCCCGCTTAAGGGCAGAATTTCACGCAAACAGGGCTGCGATCGAGCAAAGTTGGACTTAGAAAAAATCCCTGAAAAAAGTCATTTTTAGACCGCAAAGTGCCTGTTTGCATTGCTTAGTGCATTGGGTTGAGCCAAAAATCACGATCGAAGAGCACTTTGCGGTCTAAAAGTGACTTATCGGAGCTTAGTGCATAGCCCCCAAAGTCCAGTTTTCAGTGTGTGGGGATATGGCTGGTGAAAATGAACCTGTATGGTTTTCCATTCTATTCCCCATAACCAAATGACTTACAAAAAATACCTTTTATTAAAGTGTATAAAAGTACATATGCTTGTGCACGGTATATGAGCTGGGAACTTCCAGGTCCACGGTTCTAAGAGACCATGTTGCTACCAAGCTTGGTGCCTTCAAGTCTGCTCGGGTCCCGGACATGAAAGCTTCAGAGTTTGCCAAGGTGTGAAAGTCATTTGGGCACTGGAGTAATGCTAGAGTACCCACATGCTGGGATGAATGGAACTCATCGGACCACCATTTGCCCCAGACCAGACTGTGAGTAGCCTAACTCTGCAGGTTGCTTCTGACTGACAAGTAGCAGAGTTGCCAGGTTGGTGCATGCCCTTGTCAGAATCCAAATCCACGCTTGCCCAACTTAGCTAGACTGGCAACGAATTCTTCCAACGCTCAGAATGGCTGTAGTATTTTATGAATGAACTCTGAAACACTATAAGAAACCCTCAGCCAATCAGGATGAGAGATTCACCCAGAGCGAGAACAACATCAGTAAATTTCGGCCAAAAGATGCTCTTGGAGAAATAGCAGCGAGCCGGCTTCAGAAATTTCAAGGCAAGATATTTTCTAAGTCCCACTTTTCGGGGCCAAGTCTGAGAAGAGAACGTAGTGGTCGTGGCTGGGATTGCAAGTCGAAAAGAGTACCAGGACGTTTGGTACTATCTCCCAGTCAAGGGATTTCGGCATCTCCAGATGAAAGAGAGTGGTGGCTTGTGGAACTTCATGCCGATTTGAGTTCCAGGAAATTTCGGGTCAAGTCCTGGTCAACCTAAAGACTTTGTTTTCTGTTCTATTTATCCTAGGAAAGTCTAGTTTTTTAACCCAGACCTCCATTAAGTGTGTTTTCTTCTGTATTTTGTAATCCACTGTTTGTACGCCTGTTTCTATGGAATAAATGACAATTTGTTTTACTATCTTGTTTTGTTCAGTGAATCATCCCGGTAAAAAGGTGTAAATACAAGGTCTCCCGTGACAATCCCACCCAAGAACTTTTTGACAATATTTAACTAAATAATAATTCAATAAAATTGTCATTCATGACTGAGAGACCATTGCTGAATATGGGATTAAGTGGAGTGTATGTATTAAAGTATTCTGAAAAATAATATGTATGGCATTGAGAGAATTGCAAAAATTGGATGAAATTATTATCAGAAATGCTGACAAGGGTGGTTAAATTTTTATTAGACAAGATACATTATTTGGAGGAATCTGTTCGTCAGTTGAGACAGGGGATTCATACAAAGAACTGAAATTTTACCCCACAAATGATTATCAAAAACAGCCTAGGGATATCTTGGAATATGGTAAAGTATTGAATGTTCTTACAGTAAAATAAATGGAATACATTTAGAAAATGTTCCCAGTGATACCAATATTTCATTATTTCCCAAAGATACATAAACCACTATTCAACCTCCCGCGAAGCCCATAATTTCCCTAGGGGAACATTTATTGGCGTATGTTGATACATTTTTGCATCTCTGCATGAAATCTGCCCCCATGTCTTCGAGACTCTTGTCATATGCTAATGTTAAGGAAAGAAATCAACTGACAAGCAGATTACAAGGATGTCACATTCTTGCATACTGTAATTGAGCATTCATTTGGTCTGTAAACTGTGGAGTACTTTCTGGATAATTTTACTCTCCTTTCTTTCAGACCTGTTTTCTTCTGGGTGCAATCACCTTGATTTTGACAAATAATATATTTTTATTTAATGACACTTTCATCTCCAAACACGTTAAACTGCTACAGTATGAGCACAAATTTGCCACTTAATACACTAATCTCTTTATGGGATTGTGGGAGCGGTCCCATGTGTTTGAAGTTGGCATCCATTTAGAGAGCTCATTATGTTCAATGGGATATACTGGTACAGTATAAAGAGAGGATGTGATTATGATTTGGAGGTGATGTTTCTCTCTTAAATAAATGTATCACCTAAATGTAAAATAATTATGTAAATGTACAGTTCATTTTTCATCATCACTCTTCATATTTAGTTTTTGGACCTATTTATTATATTGGTATGGGTGGTTTAATTCAATCAGACATTTTTAGGAAACAACAATACCTTACTTAGGACAGAAATTTGCCATCCCAATTTTTTTTAGGGGAACAGTTATTTAGATTGTTGAGAATACTTAGGGGGCTATGCACTAAGCTCCGTTAAGTCACTTTTAGACAGCAAATGTGCTCTTCGATCGTTTTTTTTGGCTCAACACGATGCACTAAGCTAAGCAAACAGGCACTTTGCGGTCTAAAAATGACTTTTTTCAGAGATTTTTTCTAAGTCCAACTTTTCTCGATCGCAGCCCTGTTTGCGTGAAATTCTGCCCTTAAGCGGGATGCACTAAGCAACGCAACCTTAGCAAACGCGAAAGTTGCGTTTATCAGAACACGTCAGGTCAAAGTAGACGCAAAGAAATCTGGACTTAGAAAAAATTCTGGCTTTTTATTTTTGAATGCGCAAAACCCATACAGCAGGCCGGCGGGTGTCCCCGGCTGACCCCGCGGGGGTCCCGACGGAGCCCGGGGGTCACGCGAGTGTCTCCAGCTGACCCCGCGTGTGTCCGGGGGTCCCTGGCTCACCAAGCGTTGGTCCCAGCGGGAGTGCAGGGGTCCCTGCAGGAGTCCGGGGGTCCCCACGGCCGTCCCGGGGTCCCCGCGGGCCTGCGGTACCAATGTTGCACCTCCAAAAATAAGAAACAACAATTCTAACTAAATACACCCCCCTAACACATACTATACAGCAATGGCCAAAATTACTATTATCCAAATATGGATAATAATGCATTTGGCCATTTTAAATACATATAACATTCAATAAATACAGTCAAAACATATTACACTCCTTTTACAGGCACCCACGATGAAGGCCGTCTTCATCCTCATCTTCATTCTGCCCATGCCCCTACGGTGCTGCAAAACATGCACAACAATTACAATAGCCAATGTAATGTCCCCTAACCCCTTAATCGCTACAGTCATTAAGGGGTTAACCCACCCTCACCAACCACTCGGGATGCCTACATACCCTCCCACTCTAACCCCCACCCCGTGAGGCCTAACCACCCTCACCCACTACCCACAAGGGAGGCCTACCCACATACCCTTGGGGCCAATACCCCCTCCCCCCACCCCCAGTACCCACAATAAAAACAATACACTGCCCCACAATAAGCATCATTCTATTGTGTGTGCTAAAGTTGTACAATCTTAATACAGATAAGACAATTATTGCATTTTATGGATGATGCCCCCCCCCCCATAAATACATGATTTATTCTTTTACATACAGGGTTCATACCCCAGCCCTACGCGAGTCCCCGGCGGGCTGGCGGGTCACCTGACAGACTACAGGGTACCAGCAACTTGTTTTACACAGGTTCTGGAGGCCTGTTGGTGGGTCCCGCCAAGCGCCATGGCCCCCAGGTTGTCTCCTTGGTACACCGTGGGCCACAATTGGGTCCCCACGGTAGGCCCGCAGATGTCTGGGAGCCCCGGGTCAGACCCACAGGTGTCTGCGGGGCCTCGGGTGGTTCTCACGGGGGTCTGGGGAACTCACGAGTGCTCACTACGGGACCGCGGTGCCCCCACGGATGTGGGACCACCGGTTCTTCCCCGCAGACTATGGGTCCATGGTGCCCCCACAGATGTGGGACCACCGCTTCATCCCCGCAGGTGTCACCCGTGGAACCACCAGCCTGATACCCGTGAGATACCCGAGGAGACCGACGGTAGTCTACAGAGGTCTCACGCAGAGCCAAGGAACCAACACTGAATGTAAAAAAAATAAACCGGACCTATACATACACCCCCCCCCTCAACACCTACAGTACAATAATGTTTATTGTTATGTATGTTTTAATACTAGTGTAGATGTGCAGGGGGTCTCCTGAACTGAACCGAATTGGTTTCAGGTCCGAGGACCCCCTAGTTCAGGAGATACAGGCCCCTTTATGGGTTGCCGGTATCCCCTGCAGAATGTAAATAACCCGGTCACGTGATGTGGGAGCTTTAAACTGCAGGGGATACCGGCACCCCATAACGGGGCCTGTAACTCCTGAAGTAGGGGTCCTCGGACCTGAAACCAATGCGGTTCAGCTCGGGAGACCCCCTGCTCATGTACACTATTATTAAAATATTTTTTATTTAGTGTACGATCGCCTGTAACAGTCTTGCATGGAGATAGCAAATCTCCATACAAATGTTACATGCGGCTTTTTTTTCTATCAGCTAGCGAACGGAAAGGTTCAGAACTCTAGCAGGGGGGAAAAAGACAGCTATGGCTGTTTTGAGCTATTTTGAGCAGGTACGTTAAAAAATGGCCTCAACGCCTTAGTGCATCGAGTCCCCGGCTTCACTTTTTAACGAACCTGCTTTTTGGCCAAATCAGAACGCAAAGCCATTGAGCTTAGTGCTTAGCCCCCTATATGTTCTACTAAGGACATTTTAATGGTACAATCAAAGACTCAGGTCTGGGGAACAGTGATTCTCTGAGTTGAGCAATCGTTCAGGCCAGACGTCTATCTCTGCAGGAGATATCGGGCAGGCTGTGGCAACTATTGCTGGATATGAGCCCTGTAGGCATTTTACTCATTGACCAGGTTGAATTTCCCACTTAGAGGTAGGGTCACCTTCCACGTCCTATAATGGCCCATGACAGATGAGCCTCCTCTAGTGATTGGTCCGTTCACAGCTTCCGCACATTGATTGGTCGGCACACCATCCTCCATGCTTTTCTATTGAGATGGAGAGTCTATGTAAAGTCCTCCCAACTTCAGTTTCACAGACTATTCTGGTCATAGTTCAGTAGGTGTCATCCGAGGTTTTAGCCGGAGACACCAAAGCAATGCTCATAGTGAAAGTGAGCTTGCTATTTGAATGTGCTATAGCTCAAATATCATCTCTGCACTACTGCGGTACCCAAGTGGAATCTGTCCAGATAAGCCTTTGAAGTGGCACTTGGCACCAGGTTGAGATAGGATTCCCCATGTATTCCCTTTTTTGGGTGTTTTAACCAAGCTGTATTGTGCTGTATTGTTTGTTGTGCTGTTGTGTAGTGTTGAACCTGTCGACTTGCTTTTTAACCTCTTGTTCTGTCTGGTGAAGGCCATCCCAGTGTTACGTGTCCTGACCTTCCATGACATACACTTTTTAAGCACTTCTGTACAAATGTAGAGAAGTTATTGCACCCGCTGGCAAGAATAGATAATGAATCACAAAGGCTGCTGCTCCTGCAGGCGTTTTATGTGCGTCCACGTGAAAAAGGAATAGTAATGAAAATGTATTTTTCAAAATTACAGTTGTGATATGAAACACACAAACAATATGTGTGTAAGGACTCAAGTGCATGGTCCACGCAGGCCACTGCTATAGCATGCAGTGCAGCGGGTCTTGTGAGCTTTGCGCACATGTGCATTGCCAAAGGCTGTGTTTCAGGGTTAAGAGGTGCAATCCTTGACATGGGGATGCTCTCACAGCACTTCCTGACATCCCCACTGCATATATAAGGTGCCAGATTGTATCGTATGGTGATGGTGAGGTGATGTTTCTCTCTTAAATAAATGTATCACCTAAATGTAAAATAATTATGTAAATGTACAGTTCATTTTTCATCATCACTCTTCATATTTAGTTTTTGGACCTATTTATTATATTGGTATGGGTGGTTTAATTCAATCAGACATTTTTAGGAAACAACAATACCTTACTTAGGACAGAAATTTGCCATCCCAATTTTTTTTAGGGGAACAGTTATTTAGATTGTTGAGAATACTTAGGGGGCTATGCACTAAGCTCCGTTAAGTCACTTTTAGACAGCAAATGTGCTCTTCGATCGTTTTTTTTGGCTCAACACGATGCACTAAGCTAAGCAAACAGGCACTTTGCGGTCTAAAAATGACTTTTTTCAGAGATTTTTTCTAAGTCCAACTTTTCTCGATCGCAGCCCTGTTTGCGTGAAATTCTGCCCTTAAGCGGGATGCACTAAGCAACGCAACCTTAGCAAACGCGAAAGTTGCGTTTATCAGAACACGTCAGGTCAAAGTAGACGCAAAGAAATCTGGACTTAGAAAAAATTCTGGCTTTTTATTTTTGAATGCGCAAAACCCATACAGCAGGCCGGCGGGTGTCCCCGGCTGACCCCGCGGGGGTCCCGACGGAGCCCGGGGGTCACGCGAGTGTCTCCAGCTGACCCCGCGTGTGTCCGGGGGTCCCTGGCTCACCAAGCGTTGGTCCCAGCGGGAGTGCAGGGGTCCCTGCAGGAGTCCGGGGGTCCCCACGGCCGTCCCGGGGTCCCCGCGGGCCTGCGGTACCAATGTTGCACCTCCAAAAATAAGAAACAACAATTCTAACTAAATACACCCCCCTAACACATACTATACAGCAATGGCCAAAATTACTATTATCCAAATATGGATAATAATGCATTTGGCCATTTTAAATACATATAACATTCAATAAATACAGTCAAAACATATTACACTCCTTTTACAGGCACCCACGATGAAGGCCGTCTTCATCCTCATCTTCATTCTGCCCATGCCCCTACGGTGCTGCAAAACATGCACAACAATTACAATAGCCAATGTAATGTCCCCTAACCCCTTAATCGCTACAGTCATTAAGGGGTTAACCCACCCTCACCAACCACTCGGGATGCCTACATACCCTCCCACTCTAACCCCCACCCCGTGAGGCCTAACCACCCTCACCCACTACCCACAAGGGAGGCCTACCCACATACCCTTGGGGACAATACCCCCTCCCCCCACCCCCAGTACCCACAATAAAAACAATACACTGCCCCACAATAAGCATCATTCTATTGTGTGTGCTAAAGTTGTACAATCTTAATACAGATAAGACAATTATTGCATTTTATGGATGATGCCCCCCCCCCCATAAATACATGATTTATTCTTTTACATACAGGGTTCATACCCCAGCCCCACGCGAGTCCCCGGCGGGCTGGCGGGTCACCTGACAGACTACAGGGTACCAGCAACTTGTTTTACACAGGTTCTGGAGGCCTGTTGGTGGGTCCCGCCAAGCGCCATGGCCCCCAGGTTGTCTCCTTGGTACACCGTGGGCCACAATTGGGTCCCCACGGTAGGCCCGCAGATGTCTGGGAGCCCCGGGTCAGACCCACAGGTGTCTGCGGGGCCTCGGGTGGTTCTCACGGGGGTCTGGGGAACTCACGAGTGCTCACTACGGGACCGCGGTGCCCCCACGGATGTGGGACCACCGGTTCTTCCCCGCAGACTATGGGTCCATGGTGCCCCCACAGATGTGGGACCACCGCTTCATCCCCGCAGGTGTCACCCGTGGAACCACCAGCCTGATACCCGTGAGATACCCGAGGAGACCGACGGTAGTCTACAGAGGTCTCACGCAGAGCCAAGGAACCAACACTGAATGTAAAAAAAATAAACCGGACCTATACATACACCCCCCCCCCCAACACCTACAGTACAATAATGGGCCAAATAACTATTATCCAGATATGGGGGGGTTAGTGTGGGAAGGTATGTAGGCCTCCCGAGTGGTGGGTGAGAGTGGGTTAACCCCTTAATGACTGTATCGTTTATAACCGCTATGGTGATTAAGGGGTTTAGGGGACATTACATTGGCTATTGTAAGTGTTGTGCATGTTTTGCAGCACCGTAGGGGCATGGGCAGAATGAAGATGAGGATGAACACGGCCTTCATTGTGGGTGCCTGTATAACGTAAGTGTTAAATGTTTTGACTGTATTTATTGTAATTTAAATGTATTTAAAATGGGCAAATGCATTATTATCCATATGTGGATAGTAGTAATTTTGCCCATTACAGTATAGTTTGTGTTAGGGGGTGGGGGGAATGTGTGTTGTTTATTGGGGGCAATTGTCTCCAATAAACATGCAAATGTGCCTTAACCCCTTCATTGCCTTAGCGGCTTTCCGCAAAGGTAATGAAGCTGCATTAATGTATTTTTAGTAATAGTGTGCGGGAGCAGGGGGTCCCCTGAGCTGAACCGCATTGATTTCTGTATCAGAGACCCCCTGCTTCCTGAGTTACAGGCCCTGTTTTGGGGCATTGGTGCCAGTGCGGACGCCATCTTTATAGAGCCCATGTCGCGTCTTGGATGCTATAAAGATGGCGGTGGCACTGGCACCCGATGCCCATACTGGGGCCTGTAACTCGGGAAGCAGGGGGTCTCTGAGGCAGAAATCAATGCGGTTCAGCTCAGGGGACCCCCTGCTCCCGCACACTATTATTTAAAATACATTAATGCTGCTTCATTACAATAGCGGATAGCCGCTACGGTAATGAATTATTGTTTATTGTTATGTATGTTTTAATACTAGTGTAGATGTGCAGGGGGTCTCCTGAACTGAACCGAATTGGTTTCAGGTCCGAGGACCCCCTAGTTCAGGAGATACAGGCCCCTTTATGGGTTGCCGGTATCCCCTGCAGAATGTAAATAACCCGGTCACGTGATGCGGGAGCTTTAAACTGCAGGGGATACCGGCACCCCATAACGGGGCCTGTAACTCCTGAAGTAGGGGTCCTCGGACCTGAAACCAATGCGGTTCAGCTCGGGAGACCCCCTGCTCATGTACACTATTATTAAAATATTTTTTATTTAGTGTACGATCGCCTGTAACAGTCTTGCATGGAGATAGCAAATCTCCATACAAATGTTACATGCGGCTTTTTTTTCTATCAGCTAGCGAACGGAAAGGTTCAGAACTCTAGCAGGGGGGAAAAAGACAGCTATGGCTGTTTTGAGCTATTTTGAGCAGGTACGTTAAAAAATGGCCTCAACGCCTTAGTGCATCGAGTCCCCGGCTTCACTTTTTAACGAACCTGCTTTTTGGCCAAATCAGAACGCAAAGCCATTGAGCTTAGTGCTTAGCCCCCTATATGTTCTACTAAGGACATTTTAATGGTACAATCAAAGACTCAGGTCTGGGGAACAGTGATTCTCTGAGTTGAGCAATCGTTCAGGCCAGACGTCTATCTCTGCAGGAGATATCGGGCAGGCTGTGGCAACTATTGCTGGATATGAGCCCTGTAGGCATTTTACTCATTGACCAGGTTGAATTTCCCACTTAGAGGTAGGGTCACCTTCCACGTCCTATAATGGCCCATGACAGATGAGCCTCCTCTAGTGATTGGTCCGTTCACAGCTTCCGCACATTGATTGGTCGGCACACCATCCTCCATGCTTTTCTATTGAGATGGAGAGTCTATGTAAAGTCCTCCCAACTTCAGTTTCACAGACTATTCTGGTCATAGTTCAGTAGGTGTCATCCGAGGTTTTAGCCGGAGACACCAAAGCAATGCTCATAGTGAAAGTGAGCTTGCTATTTGAATGTGCTATAGCTCAAATATCATCTCTGCACTACTGCGGTACCCAAGTGGAATCTGTCCAGATAAGCCTTTGAAGTGGCACTTGGCACCAGGTTGAGATAGGATTCCCCATGTATTCCCTTTTTTGGGTGTTTTAACCAAGCTGTATTGTGCTGTATTGTTTGTTGTGCTGTTGTGTAGTGTTGAACCTGTCGACTTGCTTTTTAACCTCTTGTTCTGTCTGGTGAAGGCCATCCCAGTGTTACGTGTCCTGACCTTCCATGACATACACTTTTTAAGCACTTCTGTACAAATGTAGAGAAGTTATTGCACCCGCTGGCAAGAATAGATAATGAATCACAAAGGCTGCTGCTCCTGCAGGCGTTTTATGTGCGTCCACGTGAAAAAGGAATAGTAATGAAAATGGATTTTTCAAAATTACAGTTGTGATATGAAACACACAAACAATATGTGTGTAAGGACTCAAGTGCATGGTCCACGCAGGCCACTGCTATAGCATGCAGTGCAGCGGGTCTTGTGAGCTTTGCGCACATGTGCATTGCCAAAGGCTGTGTTTCAGGGTTAAGAGGTGCAATCCTTGACATGGGGATGCTCTCACAGCACTTCCTGACATCCCCACTGCATTTATAAGGTGCCAGATTGTATCGTATGTTACCGATAATGTTTAGCCTTATCCAGAAATAGAAATATAGATTATTTATATTCATCTATAAAAGTATTGCTGGCTTATAATGATTAACTAGGGAGACTATGTAGCAAGCGCCGAAAAAGTGCAATCGCCAAGGGTACCTTATTGGCATGATTCTGCCGATTTTCCCTCTCCGTATGCAATAAGTGCCGAATCCCTTCTGAATCAAGCCGAAAACATTTGCTCCCACTCTGCCGATGATTTGCCGATCACACACAGGTGTATCGGCGTGCATGGCGAGGTGGTGTTAGGTTCCCCAATGAAACTTCTTGCTGAATCTGCCGAAGCAAGCATGTTTTGGATTGAGCGGCCCATTTAAAGGTAGCGGGTATTTTTATTCATTCTCTGTGTTGTTGGGAGAGAGAGAGAGAGACACACAGAGCTGGCCGATTTACATATTTCATATTGACTGAGACAGTTGTGGTGTATTGTGAGAGGTTTGTCCTGTGTTCTTTTGTTTACATCTTTGTCTTGTTTTCATTTTGTAAGTGTTCAGTGCGATTGTTTTTAAATTTATTTTCTGTTCTTTGTAAGTGCTAGAGGTATGGCCGCAAGGCATGGGAAGAGTGATGCTGGTGTGAGTGGTACTTGTAGTTGTGTGAGTACGAGTCTGAATGAACGTAGGATTCAGGGGAGTGCTGTTGCTGCGAGTGCGACTGGTGTTGCTGTGAGTGCGAGTGCTGGTGGTGGCTCTGTTGCTGTGCTGCTGGGGTGTCTGGTGGTGGGGTGGTTGCTGGTGGCCCGCTTTTGGAGTCTCTTCCATTGGAAGAAGGAGAGTCCAGTCAGCAGCAGCCAAGCTCTGGGCCTGCACGTATTCGGAAGAAACGTCATGAGCGGTCACGTAATCCTCGGTTCAATGAAGAGGAAAACAGAGTTCTTGTCACAGGGATTCTGGAGCACTATGACTGTCTGTATGGGCATTTACTAGGTAAGTCTATCTTTGCATTGATTCTTCAAAGACATGTTATCCTAGGTCATGTGAGCTGTCTTAATATCCAAATATTATTCTATAATCTATCAATTAAACTTAATTGTTACACACATATTCCTTCATGCTTTAGAACGACCATAATAATCAGTCTAAAAATTTGGGCAAAGTTCATACAATATTCATGCAAGCTTCCTTACATTTGTATGTTTACACGTAAATGCTCATGTGCTACACATATTACACCTAAACCAGCATGTTTGGTATCTCTTGAAACAGGTAGCAGTTTAGGAAACTGATCGTTTTTATAATAATAATTAACGTCATATATTTTGTATGTATTTCAAGGGCGGACAAGTTCAGCATCAAAAAAAGAAATGTGGGATCAAATAACCTTGGCTGTGTCTGCGTGTGGGAATCATGTCAGGGACCGGGCGAATTGTCGGAAGAGATTCGATGATATAAGGGCAAACTTAAAGAAAAAAATACAAGCACAACGGATGCATGCTTCTGGCACTGGAGGTGGGCCGCCAGCACAATCTCTAATCTTAACACCATTGGAGGAGCAGATGTGGGAAAAATTTCTACCTGTCGTCGTGGAGGGTTTGGCCGGGGACAGAGATATCGGAATTTATTCTGCGCCATTTCCACCAGGTGACAAATGTTACTGTACTAGGCATGTCATAGGTTACAGTTTTTATCTATATTTCCGCTGCAACTTATACTTTCTTCCCAATATAAGCATACCTACATATATATCTGTATATATGTCTCTCTCTATCTATCTATCTATATATCTATCTATCTATCTATCTATCTATCTATCTATCTATTTATCTTTATATCTAGTTGTCCTACAAAAAAATAATATATATGGTGGCAAAAGGTGGCACTGAGTGCTCATTTGCGTGTCATTTCCCAGAATCCCTTGCTGCAGTGGAAGCGCTGTATGCTGGGCGATAATGGGGAAAGACAGGGTTACAGACCTGTCTAAGACATGCAAATGAGCATACAGTAATATTTACAGTTGCATATATATATATATATATATATATATATATATACACTGGCGACACACTTTATTCGAGCTCGGCTAGTCCCACGAATTCGGGTATACCCGGGTGTATTGAGGTTTGTGACTGTTTTCTGCCCGAGTGCATTGAGGTATTTTCCATGCAGGGATTGAAGCATTTTATTCCCGCTGGCTGCAATACTGCACAGTATATATATATATACTGCATTACAATTCATGAATTTATGCCATCTGGTAGACACGCGAAGCATTGCAGCCTATTAAATCCTAATCATTATCATTTAACAGATCAGCCGCCCGTCAGCCAGGCATGAACCCAGGCTGGGAAGGCAAACGCAACGGGGCTTGTCAGAGGTGAGGAGCGGCGCATTCCAGGTATCTGCCAGGTACATACTGGGTATTTGCTCGAATAAAGTGTGTCGGTGCAGTATATACAGTGTTCGACAAACCTATACATTTGCTCGCCCCGGGCGAGTGGATTTAACCCCCGGGCGAGTAAATATTGGCCCAAGCAGCACACGTTTGGTACTAGGTGGCGAGTAGATTTTTTTGTGTGGCGAGTAGATTTTTTGGTGATTTGTCAACCACTGTATATATATATATATATATATATATATATATATATATATATATATATATATATATATATAGATAGATATAGATATATATCTATATGTGTGTGTTTGGAAACATGTATTGGCTCAGCTATCGTGGATGATATCATTATGAGTAAACATACACAACTTGACCTGCATGAAGGGATTATGTGTAATGATCTTCCAAATAACATACACTGCAACCTTCTACCTTACAAAGTATTCAACATGTTTGCCCTAGAATTAAAAGCAGAATGTATGTGTGAATCTTTGTACAAACAATGGGCTAACATGCATAACCACAAAGCACATCCGCACTTATTGTTTGTCACAGTAATGTATAATTCGTTATACTGTGTCTGTGCACACAAATGCCTAATTCACTTTTTCATGTATGTGTCGATACATATATACATATATACATATAATATATATATATATATATATATATATATATATATATATATATATAGATAGATATAGATATAGATATAGATATATATAAATTAGTGATAATCTATGTTACACCTATAAACAGGCCATTACTGCCTCATCAAGTCATGCATGGAAGATTGCGCATTCAAAGGCGAACATTCATAATTTGCACAAACCCATTTCGTTATGTTTAATTAAAGCTCTTTTTTTGCTTCATGTAGTATACTGAGAGCATAAATAGGAACATGTACCATATGGTATTTAATTGTGTTCATATGTAGCTCAGTTCAGATTTTTATTTCGCTCATGTACCGGTGTGTGAAACCAGCTGCAATTAATATGTAATCACAGCATAGAGGAGAACACAGAGGGTGGGGTTGGGCACCGAGCCAGATCACAGGGTCAGGTTACGGTCAAATCTTGTGGGACGGCTTACAGGTGGTAGAAACAAATAAAAGGTCAGGGTGCTGTCACGTCTTGGGGGAGGGACTACAGTTGTTAGAAGCTGACAATGTGAACAGAAGTTCATCACATTCATTTGAAATGGTAATTCTCTGAAGACTTTCACCCACCAGGCCACTATATATGAAAACGTACATTAGTCATTTGTTCACTCATATCTTCTTTTTACCTTATAGATACGCCACATTATCACACTAGTACCATCAGTGAGCTACACACTGCATGTGTTGATGAGTGTCAACCACATTGAGCACTACACCTGCTTCTCTTAAATGTTCACACAGATCGCTAAAAACATTCATTCACATTTCCACAATTAGGTACTGAATTATAAGCAGAGTCAACTTTGCTGTCATGGTAGTGATGTACATTATTATTGTTAGATTACTACACAACATATGCAGTATGTACAACAGAACACTTAATTTTACAACGCATTCCTGTATGAACATTGTATGTTGTATGGTTTTTACAATAAATGTGCCAATTAGGTTCACATGTACATTGATGTTAAGATGGATAATGTACAGCTTGCCAGAAACATATCATTGTAATTTCGTTATGTGATGCTGAAATTTAGCCATAAATACTCCCACTACACAAACTTAATGTTAATTATTTACACATGTCAATAAAATTCTTATGTTATTCTACTATATAGTTGCTCCTGAAGCTCATGTGTCACCTGACACTGAACATGTCTCATCACCTGGCTCATCCAGCTCATCATCAAGCATGGAAGGAGAGTGTATGAGGTGCAGCACATCTAATGTGTACATTTGTAGATGTTAATTTGCAATGCTAAATAAATGCCTTTCACATGTAATTAACTTCACATCAGTTATTGTCACAGAAGATGTAGTGTTTCCTGACAACATGCATTGTGTGTGTTGTAAACTATCAGCTAGGAGTTGTGAGGTTACAACAAACTTTCATTCATTCTTCTTTCACACTGAGTCGAAACATCATTGTTACTTCAAGCATAAACTTTTAATTTGACACAAATTAAAAATTATGGAAACATGTTATGTGTTACACTATGAGAACAACTATCATTATATTAAAAAACAAGTGAAAGTTCCATGGCAGTTCATAGTGTCTTTCTTTATTTGTAGAACCAGATGTTGCCACTCAAGGACAAATTCACTCATGTGACCATGAAGATGTTCCCACTCCTGGATTAACCCAGCATTCAAGTCCTCCTGCTCGTGACACCTACTCAGCTATTGCAGCTTCTGAAGAAAGAATCTTGGGTGAAGAAAATCGTCGCCATTCAGAAATGATGTCAGTGCTTGAAAGGATGATATCAATGCAGGAAAGGTCAATATCAGAAATGTCACAAATTGAAAGAGTCATCATCCAAGTTCCTAAAGAAATCCAAAATGTAAACAGGACATTACAAGCAATAGTTGTGAATCTAAGCCAAGCTAATCAGTTGCGAATTACTGCAAGAGAACAACAATTCCACTTTAACCCATCTGAGGATGGATCTTTACATGCTGCTACTTTTTCTCCAGAGTCATCAGTTCTTCATTCCCCAGTTCTGGATGATACCGGTACAGTAGGTGCAAGTTCTGTGCAGGTCCCTCTCAACATCCAACCGCTTGCATCTGTTCAAAATCAGGAACGGACACCTACAAATGAGACACGAAAAAGAAAGTTAGGGCAACAATTACTACTAACCAGCTTTTGGAAAAAGATTAAAACACCAAAACAAGAAACTGCTCCACCATCAGTCGTGCAATTTTTAGCAACTGCTTCACAACTGCCACAGCCCACACCCAGTGCCACTGAAGTGCCACAGCCACCACACCCAGTGCCCCTGAAGTGCAACAGCCCACACTTAGTGCCACTGAAGTGCCACAGCCGACACCCTGTGCCCCTGAAGTGCAACAGCCCACACTTACTGCCACTGAAGTGCAACAGCCCACAAACAGTGCCACAGAACTGCCACAGGCCGGTACAAGTCGTACAGTTAAGGCCAAAGTACTTGGCAAAGGGAAAAGGCAAACACAACAGCCAACAAGCAGGCCTGTGACTCGCTCTCAAAAGGATAAACAAAAATAAATATTCACATTCACTAAATGTGTTGGTGTCCTGGTGGTGTTTACTGCAGACTATTTCATACATAGTGTATATATGATCATGTACAGATGCTTGATACCATTCAAGTAATTCCTTGTACACATGAATGTTTAGAAATGCACACTGAATGAATTAAGGCATATTTAATAACATATGAATATGTATTAATCATCAGTTGATTAATGGTACAACATTATTACACACTTGCCATGTTTATAGAAGCTGACATTCACTTAGCTCTTGTTCAAGATGAGATGTATATGGGTTTGTTTGGTAATGTAGATAGTCATTTCATGCTAATATTATTGACATACAACTTTAAGTAACTACCCATATAACAGAATACATATATGTTTGTATGTCATATATGCTTACATGAATGTTGTGTTTTCTGGTGTCTTAACTGTAACACATTACTTACCTTAATCTTCTTTCATAGTTCATAATGTTGGCATATGAGCATGTATGATTTTTGGTTACAATAACAGATCTGTAAGTGTGTATGAATATATCTTTATTATCTCTGTATCTCTATGGATATATGTATACACACACAGTGTGTGTGTGTGTGTGTGTGTGTGTGTGTGTGTGTGTGTGTGTGTGTGTGTGTGTGTGTGTGTGTGTGTGTGTGTGTGTGTGTGTGTGTGTGTGTGTGTATGTGTGTGTATATATATTAATTGAGATATATATATATATATATATATATATATATATATATATATATATATATATGAGAGAGAAAAGAGAGCGCACGCCCCATAGTGTATAACTGTATATTTAATAAGGAAATGGAGGGGGGAGGGGGGGGAAGAATCGCACTCACAAGGATAAAAAAGTTAAAAGCGTGTCGTGAATAAATCACCACCATCCGGCTCTTTGCTTGTCTTTACTTGTCTCTGATGTCGCTATCTGGATACAGACGATCCGTGGTCATCAGGATGTTAACTCAAGCGTGGAGCAAGGGAACCGGCATAAATGGAGTCCTCTGAAGATCTCTCAGCTGCATGGCCTGTGAATGTTACACACACGAACCGGCTTGTTCATGCGTGATGACGCAATGTCCGTGACGTGATGCATGATGACGCTCCCTGACTCGTTTCGTCACTCTCGGGCGACTTTTTCAAAGGGTGGTAGGGAAGGGGCTGGGCTCATGCAATATTTATACAGATTGTTGTCCTGACAGCCCGTAAAACACAGCTGAACGAGATTGCTAAAACGAAGGCTTAATCAACAGTAGAAAACCACATTGCGAACATATATATACAAAATGGATATTATAAATAAAAGATATATATATTGAAACATATAATTGAAGAGTATGTGTATTGTTTTGTAAGTCTTATAGGAAGATAAATCTTAAATAACGGTATTGATTGATTGGATAGATCAGAATTCAAGTTCCTTCAGTAGCAATCAATTTGGACTCAAATTTACATTTGCCATTGATGCAATTTCAACAATATTTCTTGATTTGGTCCATACAACAGATTCAGATTTTAATATAATCACCACCACTCACTTTAAGCCTGTATCTGTTAACAGCTATGTTCATGCGTCCAGCGTCCACAAACGGTGGCTCAACAATATTCCTCTGGGGCAGTTTCACAGACTACGTTGAAACTGCACCAGAGATATTGATTTTTTGAGTCAGTCTGATATACTTGGGGAAAAATTCTTGTCCAAGGGCTATGATCCCGCTCTGGTATCCGACTCCCTCAGTAAAGTTGGTTCTATGGACAGGATGGACTTACTTAATAAGTCCAACATTAAATCTAAGAAACCAACACATACCAGTTATAATGCTCCAAGAGAATCATTGAAGAGAGATTCATCTACTGTTAGATTCATCACTACATACAATCAATCCTCTAGATCTATTGATAAAATCCTCAATGATCATTGGAGCATTTTAAAGTGTGATCCCTATTTGGGGTCCCTCCTGTCAGAAAAAGCCTCAATAGTTTACAGGAAGGCCAGAAACATCAAAAGTATTCTGGCCCCCTCCAAACTCAAGAAAGTTCAAACTTCTACACTTTCCAGTAAGGGCCCTGTGGGGAATCATAAATGCGGACGCAGTCGATGCATTACATGCAGACACATTTTAAATAAATCACAATTTTCTTCAGCTATTAGAGGGACTACACATCTTATTACAAGTCATATTAATTGTCTAAGCACGTACATAATTTATCTTATTCAGTGTGGTTGCGGTCAACAATATGTTGGTCGCACCACTAGATCCTTGGGTACCCGCTTCCTGGAGCATAGGAGAAATGTCTTAAAAGGATTAAATACACATAGTATTTCACGACACTTTAAATCCAGACATAATCAAGATCCCAAGTCCATGACCATCATGGGACTTGAGAGCATTTCTCCTAGTGTTCTAGGAGGCGATAGATTCAAGTCCCTCTGTAGACGGGAAACATTTTGGATCCACCATTTGGGCACCTGGTGGACTAAATGAAAGTCTTGATGTAAGCACACTGGTCTGAACCCTTCGACTTTTTGGGGGGAGCCCTCCCTGGTCTCTGAGTTCCTCCGTAGTCCTCTGTCATCTATTTGTCCTGGTCTCTCCTAGACCCTTTTCCTGCACTTGGTCACTGGCACTCAATACAGCTTAAAATATATCCATGTATAGTTATCATATGTCACACACTGTGTTGATTTATTAACCCATAGGACCAATTATATCCCCTCTTTTTCATATATACATATAAAATTGTATATATATAAAAAAATCCTTTATATGAGTCCCCTTTTATATATATATATATATATATATATATATATATATATAATACATTTTTTATACATTTTTCATATAATTTTTTTTCTCTTTTTCTCCCTATTCTCACACATTCACATATTTTTACAACTCCACAGATTTAATATTATGATGTTAATATGCATCACCTAGTACATCACTATTATAATTAGTTACTAGTCAAGAAGGGAACAAATGTTATTCTATTTCTTCACTTATACATTTAACTTCACATTTAGTACACTATATATTTAACACATTAATATATTATAAATAATATGCACTTTTATAATATATCTACACTAAATAATATCTCCCTCTCTTCTTGAAGACTTAAGGTACTTATATACATATATACAGATGAAACCAGACTTGAAATAGGTTAATCTAGTGAGTATATTCTAACATTTGATTAGATAGAATTGATCCATCTACCTCTCCATTTATCTCCTTGTTTCACAATTAGAATTATATTTAATGTCATTTAGTCAATAGTATATGTTTTGTAATTTATGTTAGTTGAATGGAGTATATGTGTAAATTTGTTTTAAAGAGTATATAGAAATTAGATATATCATGATCATTGGGTATTATTATTATGTTGTTAATACTGGATTTTTGTTATAACTTTTAGCATAGATAATATGAATTATCACATCTGCTCTTGGAAACCACTACTGCTATCTTTTATAAACAATTTTTCATACACACAATTCATTTATAAATTTAACTGTTAAGAAATAATTTACACACATTTAATATAATAATTTCTTGTGGTGTCAATGAATTCTGATCTATCCAATCAATCAATACCGTTATTTAAGATTTATCTTCCTATATGACTTACAAAACAATATACATACTCTTCAATTATATGTTTCAATATATATATCTTTTATTTATAATATCCATTTTGTATATATATGTTCGCAATGTGGTTTTCTACTGTTGATTAAGCCTTCGTTTTAGCAATCTCGTTCAGCTGTGTTTTACAGGCTGTCAGGACAACAATCTGTATAAATATTGCATGAGCCCAGCCCCTTCCCTACCACTCTTTGAAAAAGTCACCCGAGAGTGACGAAACGCATCAGGGAGTGTCATCACGCATCACGTCACGGATATTGCGTCATGACGTTGCGCATGAACAGGCCGGTTCGTGTGTGTAATATTCACAGGCCACGCAGCTGAGAGATCTTCAGAGGACTCCATTTATGCCGGTTCCCTTGCTCCACGCTTGAGTTAACATCCTGATGACCACGGATCGTCTGTATCCAGATAGCGACATCAGAGACAAGTAAAGACAAGCAAAGAGCCGGATGGTGGTGATTTATTCACGACACGCTTTTAACTTTTTTATCCTTGTGAGTGCGATTCTTCCCCCCCCCCCTTCCTCCTCCATTTCCTTATTAAATATACAGTTATACACTATGGGGCGTGCGCTCTCTTTTCTCTCTCCTCTACAGATTCTATAGGATGTGGTTCATCCTTTCGAGAGCAGCCGGAGACCCCCTGTATTCAAGCCTAAACATCTTTGACGGACTTCATCTTTAAGGACAGGTTTTTCACTTCTTCATTTTATTTTTATATTTTTATGTTTATACATTTTTATATTTTAAAATATGTTCATTCACTTTTTGCATATTATAGATTGCATTGTCTAAGTATTTAAAAGAATATATGTTTACAAATTACTATATATCACAATTTACACGCAGGCACTGATATTAATTTATACTATATATAATATTTTATCATTGCATATATGCCCTTTGAGGTGCTGCTTTTTTCTGTTTGCTAGCTCATATATATATATATATATATATATATATATATATATATATATATATATATATATATATATATATATATATATATATATATATATATATATATATATATCTGACACTGTTGTCAGCAAACAGGCATTCTGTTAATGAGATATAAATGTTAGGACATTTTCTAAAATTATGGTATCACTATGATTGAGCCCCTAATTCAATGAGCTGTATTTAACTTTCAATATGATTACAACAGGGCCTACATACACACATCAATGGCTTTAGTTTAGCACTATATATATATATATATAAATATATATATATATATATATAAAATCAGAATGAACAGTACAGGCCTTCATGGCTCAAAAGAGGCCTTGTTTGCTATTAAATACAACTTCTACACAGCTGACTCAAATAGGCCCTCAAACATACTCACCCAGTAATGTTATAAACTGTAATGAAGTGTTAAGAGAATTACAAGGCCTGTTTACACACAAGGCCTTCAATGTACAAATATATAAATATATATATATATAAATATATATATATATATATATATATATATATATATATATATATATATATATATATATATATATATATATATATATATATATACATATCTATATACATATATATATATCTACACACAATATATAGTTAATTATATATAGATAAATATATATGTTGATATTTTTATATATATATCTAATTATATATATTTATATATTTATTTATATATATTTATATATATATATATATATATATATATATATATATATATATCTATGTATATATCAAGAGAGACTAACAGAGAGAGTCAAAGAGAGAGAGAAACAGAGAGCGAAAGAGAGAGAAAGAGAGATAAACAGACAGAGAGAAAAACAGAAAAAGAGACAAACATAGAGATGTGTGTGTATGGTTACATCTAGCTAAGTGTAAGCAGAAATCATAGCACTGTAGATGATTTCAAACACATTGTTATTCTAATTCAAAAAGTCTACTTGTTTTGCACATGTTGATTTCCTAAGCCGAAAGTAAAGTTTCGATTCCTGTGAAAAGAGTATCTTACTCAAAGAATTTCAGCCAATTATTGTAACAAATTTCTTGTGGGAGAAAACCTAGGCGTATAACTACTAGGTTGTATTATAACCTTGGAAGAAACCGCGAAGATAACATATAACTATTCACACATTCAGAAGACATCCGTATGCGTTCAACTGCACACAACGTACACTTGAAGAGAGAAGAAATGGCAGAAGCTTCCACATTGCACAGCCATCCACATAAATCATACAAATTTATAATTTATGAAGCAATCGAATCAACGCCAGAGAAAAGTGCAAACGTGGCCAAAATCTATGACATGATCTAAAAGAAATATCCATACTACCAACAACATGACAAACAACGAAATTTTAAAACTTCTGTACGATTCACTTTGTCCGCAAATGAATGTTTTGAGCGTGTTCATGATCGGCTAGATCAACGATATGGATGCTGGCATGTTGCGCCATCATTTAAACTTACCATGGAACATGGAACATATCTTCTGTTAAATAGCATATTTTTGCCTAATACCAGTGACACTGAAGCTGCACCGACTGTCGCATCTGCTGATCTACCTGCACCCTCCATTCATCAAGACCAGATGCAAGATGGACATAACTACTATGATATGCATCCAAACTTATATGGGCAATACCAATGTGGATGGGAAAACAACCAACAACTGTACGTACCTCCGGACGTCTTGTTTGAAGAAGCCACTGCAGATCCATATGATGCCCTCATGGAGATGTGTGTGATTCAGGATTCAACGGTTGCCTCAACCATGGATGATACTGTTGTGCCTTCCTGGAGCGAGCAGTTGCAGCCAAATCAGCTTTGACTTCTACAAGAATGGTAAATACAAATTTCGTTATGCCTATACTCAAATTATATATGTCTACATTAATAAAATACACAATTTGTTAGCCAAATGAGTGGACACAGCTTAACATTGCAGACAGGCTTACATGTAGCGTGCACAAAGACATTATTTCCTATAACAATATACTACATGACGAACCATTAGTACACATTGGTGACGGAGTCCTAATCCTAGATTATTATCGCTTTTAAAGTATCATTTCAACATGTTACACTAACTGTAACACACACACACCTCATTGTTTAGCATTCAACATATAAAAACAAAGTGTCGCCCACATATGACGTGGGACCGTTGTAATTTCCCAAGGCGTCCTTAAAAACGTTACCAATGCAAGTCCCACCCCCAACCGGCGTGCGCGCGTGAAACCGTATTGGCTGTGCCCGTAGCTTATTGTTACGGTCAGTGCAGTGTGTCGTGCGCACGCGTCGGTGGGGCGGTGTGTGCACAGCGCTGGAGGCCAATGTTCATTCAGTGGGAGGGGTGTTTGCGTGCATTTCACGGTGCCTTAACATGACGTCACATGTATTTTGTTCGCTGATTGGCTGATTGTCCGTCTTTTCCGTGGGCACACGTCCGTTTACAAAGTTTACATATATACGTGTGTAGAAGTGAATTTGTTTCGCTTTGATATCATAACTTCCAGCCATGATATGCGTACTGCTAGCAGCACCATGGAGGGACATGTATTGAACGCACAGCATACACATCGTTTTGCGCATGCGCTAAGACTTAGTCTACACATTCGTGACATGCGTGCGCAACAGACGTTGTGCGTGCACATTATTATGTATACAGGCACCGGAAAAAACATATCAGTAGTAATGCCAGCAATGCCATTAGAAAAATGAGAGAGTTCTGTTTCTGTAGTTTTATCCTTGCAATTTAAACATATACGTTACTTATGCGTGAATATCCACAATCATATAGAGATGTGTTAAGCGTTGTCATGCTGAGACATATATAAATATTCCATCTTTGAACATCATGTTTTTGCTGTATTTCACAGATGTCGCGGATGAACACATGGTACCAATGTATGATTTCAGATGAGCCAATCGTTATATTAGATGATTGTGATGACTAGCAAATAACTATTATAATAAATATGTAACAATGCTTTCAATGATTGGTGCGCAGATTAACAATCACTACATAATGTTATCCTATTATGCAAATATTTACTATGCACTTAATTAACATAATGATGTTGCTAAGAACTGAAGTTAGATCTTATATTGTTTTTTGTTCTTTTCTACTAACATTATATGTATTGCCATGTGATATATGCAACCAACATTATCACTTAGCAAACACATTAATCTACTATATATTATAATCTCACGTGTGACTTTTCAAAGAATGTAAATGCTACTGCTGCGGCACAGTTTATTCGAGCATTTGCCCGTTCTGTGCCGCAGCAGTAGCCTGGCGCGCGCCCGAGAGTGACGGGCGCGCGCCGAAGCAGCGGAAGAGCGCCCTCCGATCGGGGCGCTCTCCCTACCGCTGCCGGGTCCGCCGGGTCCCCCGGAACCCCCGGAACCCCCTGCCGCTCGGGGAGCCCCTGGACGCGCGTGCAGGGGGCGCACGCTCCCGAAGACGCGTGACCGCGCGTCTATGACGCGCGGCACGCCGAGGGGCGGCCACTAGCAAGCCGGGAAATCTCCCGGCTTGTGGATCTGGCCGCAGTGTAATAAACTGTGTCGCCAGTGTACATAACAACTCGTAGACATTGTATGTGAACATACACAGTAACAATAGTGAGGTGATATAAACTGTTTAGTTGTGTGCGTTTTATATTATCACCTAAGTTGTAGTGGTAACCTAACATGCATGTGCTAATGAATGTTAGTTAAAGATCATGAAACCATGAACATTTGTGTGTACATTTTATTCACACGACTAACTATAGTTTAGTGTTATTAGTAAACGTTCAACACATACATAGCTAAGTGAGGCCGATGATAAAAGCAACATTATTATGTTGGTTTATATTATTTCTGGTAGAAATACATGCATCACACAAAAACTACAACACACACACACACTGTTGCTGAAATGTGTGCGTATGCAAATGTCCACTTCATTTATGTTCATATGATGACATTAGTTATAAAGGATCATGATCATTATGAATAACTAACGTGAATGAAATAAAAATTATATTAACTACATTGTCATTGTGTTGAATGAATTAGGAAAAGTTGAGAATCCAAAGAACTATACATTGGAATGGTGTTAACATTTTGACACATGTTACATGTACGTCAAATCAACACACATCTTTCACTTATACATACACATGTGACAATGATGTAATCAACATGAAGATGAAGTGATACAACAACTAATCACATACATTGCAATGTTAATGAAGTTTAAAACATTGGGGTCTTTTCATACAAACATGCATTGAGTGTTAACATCGCTCATGTGCATCAATGGATGTTCTCCTTCCATAATCAATAGCTGAGCAGGGTTTATCCCCTTCTCTCCCCCCACCCCTATATCCCATGAATGGATGTTGTTACGTTTGCTAAATTACATGTTATGTAATGTCCCTAATGATTTTAAAACACACTGCACAATAACCACCAAGTGTAGATAAACGCACTGACACAATACAGAAACGACATTTTTCAATTGTCACATCTTTTTAATTACGTTCTGTTTATACATCCTGTAACTATACCTGTATCGAGGTTTGCACATCTTATGACAGATGTGACTTGAAATGCACACCATGAGCAGTCCTTGGAGTGATATACCTTGAAAAAGAAAACATGAATGAATATAAATCATTGTCATGACATGTTCATTAAGGTAAGCAACACACAGAATTGACAATTTTGTATGTGATATGAAACAACATCTATAATACGTCAAATATGATCTGAAATACACAATAGTGTACACATCATTGCGACTCACATGTCACACTCCAAAAGCAAAATTGTATGTAACCATACTGCACTATCTATTGGCTATCGACATAGTAGGTTTATTGTGTATGCCTAACCAAAAATAGCATGTACAGAAAATATAGATTTAGTACACATTATTTCCTGACGTACACACAACACCTTTTAGTGGTAAGAAGTATAATACAACCTGTTGATGAATGACATACCGGTGCCACATGCAATTGTCCACACAGCAGAGTAGAGAAAGGTGTGCGAACCATATTCATCTGTTTCCTAAGTGAATGGTATTTGGACAAATGTATTTATCATAACAAAGAATGAATACATCTATGTAGTACTATGAACATATATGTATTTGCTTATATGAAAAAAATGTGTTTATGACATTCAGACGTGTCTCAACACCACTGGCTGTTTGGTCAGTGTCAGCTGGTAAATTGACGGGATGCTCCTCCTCCAAGCCCTGACGTATGTCTGTTTGTACATTATTGCGGAGTGCCACATTGTGCAAAATGCAACATACAATTATAATATCAGACACTTTAGCAGGCTTATATTGAAGTGCCCCACCAGTTCTATCGAGACACCTAAATCTTGTCTTGAGAAACCCAAATGTCCTCTCAATGACGGATCGCGTAGATATATGGGCAACATTGTACCTCTCCTCTGCTTCACATTGAGGGTTTGCCACAGGGGTCAACAGCCACGGCCTAATTCCGTATCCTGAGTCACCTATAATCTATCGTGCACAAAAATGAAACAATTTGTGTTAACATTATTACATACAACATTTCCTAGAAAACCAAGAGTTGTTTGTTAACACATCATAATATGTACTCACCCACCAGCCAACCAGGTCCAAAATAGCCTTCTTCGAAAGCATGGAAGACTGATGAGTTTCTCAGGATAGAGGAATCGTGACTGGAACCAGGGAATTTGGCTACCACATGCATAATCTTCATCGTGGCATCGCATACACCTGTACATTCAGGGAATGGTAGTGCTTACGGTTGCGGTAAGCATGCTCACTCTGACTAGGCGGGATCAAAGCAACATGGGTGCAATCGATTGCACCCATCACACATATCCCGGCTATGGTATAAAAGCCATTCCTGAGTTCCAGCCACTCTGTGTGCTCTGTAGGAAAATGAATATAATTCCTAGCGCGTCTATTCAGTGCACATAGAAACTGGGTAAAGGCCCGCGAGAATGTAGATTGCGAGACCCCGCCCACAATGCCCACAGTTGTCTGGAATGACGCGGAAGCAAGATAATGTAATGAGCACAGCATTTTAACAAGCCCAGGGACTGCATGACCTCTGGCTGTCACAAAATCTAAATCTCCCCGTATCTCTTCATAAAGAGCTAAGATTGCTGCTGAACTCAAACGATAGCGACATACAATGTCCTCCTCTCATCCCATCTAACAGGGTTGTCTCCCTGTACAAACGAGGACGAGGCACAACTTCTCTCCTCTCTCTTCTCCTCTCATCTCCTTGCCCTCTCCCTCGACCTCTCCCTCTCCTGTCCGCGTGCCTGTCCCTGTCCCTGCCACTGTCCCTGCCTCTGTGTCTGTCCCTTCCTTGGCCTGTGACATCCTCTCCATCAGCAAGCCTCTCGTCCAATAGAATCTTCCTCCGTCTCATAAACATTCACATCATTTTCAGGTCTGTAGCTGTGAATGCGCAGGTAATAGCCCTCCTTTAAATACCTATGTGATGATGTCAGGTGACTTGCTGAAGTGCAAGGTGTTACATTAACATATCCAGGTTGTTCACTCCCAACGTGTATCCAGTAGCAATTAAAAGGATTATTTATGTGTGTTCACCAGGCAATCATGATATTTGAGAATGATGTAACGTTAAGCTTTGTACAACCATTTATTGGCAAGTATTTCTGGAATGTGTAATGCATGTACCACTTCAGAACGCAACACTCAGTCATCTAATTAGGATACAACCATGACATTGACGTTGAGAAACTACGTTGCAACATGTCTAATTTGGCATGTTATTGTCACATGTTCACATGAACTAATTGTAATGTGCATATGCCATCAGGATAGTTGCTATTGATTCAGTTTCAATCGTGTAAAAATGAGTAACTATTATAGATGTGTGCATAAGTTAGCATGAAGTGATTCTAATGCATCGTGTACAATGTAAACATGCAATGTTATTGAGTGTCCAATTGCGAACGACATCAAAAGAGGGAGGTCACAAAGTACATGTAAACATGAAAACACACAGCTACATTTACGTTTGATCATGCGTTACACATTACAAGCATTGTATAATGTATAGCAACATTACTATACGCTGGATCTGTTAGATGTGTGAAATGTGTTACATCATATAATAAATTGAAGCACACTTAAGTAACATTCCAAAAAATAGTACCAGCACTCTCTGTCTCACAGCTACAGATATAAGCGTATACCAGTGTAGGGAATATGAATAATTTAATGACACTAATAATAAACTGAAAATATAGCAACAATAGCCAATACGCCAATGTAAGATTAAATATCACCATAGAGGAAATAAAAAATATAGGGGGTAGAGGGGAAAGAAGGAGAAGGGGAATAAAACACAAAAGAAAAGCAAAAAAATCACAAAAATGGAAAAAGGAAAGCAAACTAGGGGGGCGACGTTTCGAGGGGTGACCTCTTCATCTGGCCCATTCCCCCTGGTCCCAAAGGGTCCCAGAGGTACTTCCCTAAGCCTTCCCTCCCCACTGTCAAATGATCCCACACTCAGCTAATGATATAAATCTAAAGTCTGAAGAGGGCAAATCACATAAGCAGATTTCAAATATCAACCACTGAATGTAGATTCAAGAACTCGACAAGGCACCAGGAAGAGGGTTTGCTTATACTTGTTAACTGATTGATATCTGATATCTGCATATGTTCTGTGTCTTTCACAATATTCTTGTATCTACATTCAGTGGTTGATATTTGATATCTGCTTTGATATCCCCAACTTGCCAACTTAATTGGCGGGACCAATTGCCAATGAAATCTCCATTTCTGAGTGCCGATCAGCACCGATAAGCTGATCGGGGCTACTTGAATACAGCCGATTTCAAAAAGTGCCGAAAAGTGCCGATAAGTGGGTTATCGGCAGCCGCATGCCGATAAATTTTTATCGGCAAGAAAAACTGCCGATTTTGAGCACTTATCGGCGCTTACTGAATCTCAAATCCAATTTTGGCGGGAAAATGCCGATAAAAGCCTTATCGGCGCTTACTGCATGAGGCCCTATATGTCTAACCTCATTCAGACAATAGAAATACAGATGGATTTATAACTTATTCATCTATGAAAGAATTGCTGGCTTATAAGAATTAATATAATAATATGACAAAACTATTATTTAAGGAAATGAATGTGTAGATATGGGTTTCAATAGGAAACACATTCACACATGCACACCCTGGTTTATGAGGTTTCTGACATGACAGAGAGGCTTCAATTATATAGACAGTAATTTATTAGAACAGCAACAAAATATAACACTTACTTATACTTCCTTATAAGGTTTGTACTTATTACAGGCCTAACAAAACAATACAATACAGTTCATCCTATCTAAACATACATTGATATAAAACATATACACTGGCGACACATTTAATTGCACTGCGGCCAGATCCGCAAGCCGGGAGATTTCCCGGCTTGCTAGTGGCCGCCCCTCGGCGTGCCGCGCGTCATAGACGCGCGGTCACGCGTCTTCGGGAGCGTGCGCCCCCTGCACGCACGTCCAGGGGCTCCCCGAGGGAGCCCTGGTGTCCCGCGATCGCGGGACAGCGGCAGGGGGTTCCGGGGGACCCGGCGGACCCGGCAGCGGTAGGGAGAGCGCCCCGATCGGAGGGCGCTCTTCCGCTGCTTCGGCGCGCGCCCGTCACACTCGGGCGCGCGCCAGGCTACTGCTGCGGCACAGAACGGGCAAATGCTCGAATAAACTGTGCCGCAGCAGTATATATATATATATATATATATATATATATATTTATATATATATATATATATATATATATATATATACACACAGATTTACAAATGTACAAGCTTTATGATCATAATTATTTTCTCTAAGCACTCCCTCCAAACTCTTCTCTCCTTCTCCTCTCTCCTTCTCTCCTAACTAACTAATACTCTGGTTTAAATGTTTTTCTAAACTCATGGCTGAACATTCAGGAGGTTCTGATTGGATGAGGAAATATGCTCAACCTAAATTATGTGTGTTGCTTTGAAGTTGATGGGAAAACCTAGAAATACCAGATTCATCATAAATTGTGGCAATAAATGTCTGGACAGGTCAACAATACTGATTGGGGAAAATACCAGCTGCTTCCCCCTAGGGTCTAAATGTTAATTCAGGAAACACAAGTTTTATTTTGAAGTCCCTAATAATCAACAAGAGAATGTTGATTATCAGGGTATGAAGTAAACAACATACAGGACATCTACAAGCTCATATTGAACCCCCCCAAAAATATACCGTGTATAAGTATAAATTTCACTGGATGTGCACTGAGCTCTGTCTGTGTTTCATGTTCTGTCTCTGGTTTTAAATATATATTGCCATGCTCAGTAGCACTCCTCTGTGACACTTATATGCTTATATATATGTTGTGGTTATTTTCGTATTTCAATATGAGCTTGTAGGTGTCCGGTATGTTTTACAATTCTTGTTCAGCTGGTCTTAGCTGATTGGAGGATGGCAACCTTCTACCTATTTGAAGCTCACCCCTCCCACATTTAAATGGTTAAAAGCTCACTCGATAGCATCTCCCACTCTCAGGGGAACTTGCTTGCTTGCAGTCTGATTGTGACAAATCTAATACAGAGTGCTTTTCCTGGTAATGTACAGATTAATAAAAGCTTCCATCAGACTTAGAACTATGCAACTAATGTTGACAGATTTATTATAAATCATTCTTCCTGGTAATGCACAGGTTATTAAGAATTTATATTAGTGTTAGGGACCCTTGAGATGTGGTCTGCCGTGTAGTGGCTCAGGGGCTTACAACACTTTGGCCAAAATGTTAAACTAAAAGACCATTTTATTTAATAGATATCTATACATATGTATTTAGGCACTGTACTGTGTATAAGTTTCACTGGATGTGCACTAAGCTCTTTCTGTGTTTCATGTTCTGTCTCTGGTTTTAAATATGAAGTAAACAAACCCTTTGTTTGTCAATTTCTCTCACTTCTTGTGTTTTATTGGAATGTTTATCCAGGTGAAGATAGAGAATGTACTTCAAAAGACAGTTTATGATTCCTGCATCATCAAAAGCATTCCTGTAAGCAATTCTCTTTGTAACACCTGCATTGCTTCACAACTTAATTTCTGAGTAAGTGGTAGGCTTTGTTTCTCCTGTCTCCTGTCCAGGGGTGCGCAAACTGGGGGATTATGTGAGGCCTCTGCAACTCTGGACTTACCGTGACCTAGACAGCTGTGTGACACATCTCCGTGGCAACGTAACGTCAAATAACTCTCTGGTCATGACGTGGCATCACATGCTTCATATAACGCCGCATGTCACGCATCTCCAAGGTAGGGTGGGGGCGCGAGCACCGGGGAAGCCAAGACAGGGAAGTGCAGCAGCAAATGTTTGCCTTCCCTTGTCCTGTGCTTCGGTGCTGTGCTGTTCCTGCTTACTGGTTCAGTTACTTTACAATTCTGATCCCTGTTTCTGGCTCCGGTCCGCATCAAGACTACTTTACAATGTTGATCCCTGATTTCGTCTGCGACTTACTGTACATTTTGACTACTCTGCTATCCTGGTTCTGCATGTGACTGTCCCATGGATTTTCTCAATGGTGCATTATAGATAGTGAAACCCAAATAATAAAGAAAATTCATATCCACCTGATGAGGAAATTGATAACTTGTAGGAGATGTGAAATATGCTGAAGTTTCTACAGGGGGAAGTTGTAACTTTGCAGTTTGAAAATGGCATTTTTCAGGATGTCATTTGCACTCTGCAAGAGCGGGTAGCTCAAGGAGCGATGGCCACATGTCATTCTCATCCTGTCCTGATGTTACATATGCCCAATCGCTTCAATGGGAGACCCAGTAAATATTAGGCCTTTTTGTAATAATATGTGAGATTCATTTTCATTTCTGTCCAGCCACTTTTCCTTTAGATAATGCCAAGATTGGTTTTATTCTCAGCAACTTGACAGGTGATGCCCTAATGTGACCTGCACTACTACTTGCCTAGAACAGCCCAATCTTGGAGGTTTACACAGAGTTTCAGGATGTGTGCAAGAAATGTTTTGTCCTCAAAAGATCCAACCAGACAGCAAAATGTTCTCTTCTCGAATATCTGGTACGTGTATCATGTGATGCCTTCCCTTTTTTGGATGATGTGATGTCACCTTAAAGGAGGGAAGCATATGGTACCTGATTGCATGGGTTCCCTCCCTCTAAAATCACTTCACATCACCAAAAAAAGGGAAGGCATCACATTGTACATCCACCAATTGGAATGGTAGATGTACAATGTGTACATCAAGTTTGGTATTGAAGTCACTCCCTGCTAAACTTAATGACTGTTCACATGGTACATCCACCAATGGATTGGTGGATGTACCATGTGTCTGTCAAATATGATGTCACAGGACTTATATAAGGCTTGCGATGTCTCATTTGACAGGAAGGAGATGGTAGGGCAACATCTACTGTATCTGCAGAAAAAAAAGAAGAAAAGAAAGAAGATCTACTCACTGGGGACTTCTCATCAAGCAACGGAGGATCCTAGACTTCAAGCTGGACTTCATTGCTTCGTGAGTCAAGAGTTGATTGGTGCCACATTTATTGATTGTTGGGTGCCCATTGATTGCCAATCTGTGATGTTGTGGGCATAGGTAACCACAGTGACAATCAATTGATGTATTGGCTAGTGTTTATTTTATTATGTTGTTATGTGTATTTTATTTAATTGAACAGTTTTTTATCCAACACAAATAGTCAAAAGTGCTATTAGCCATATTTATGTGGTATGACTCAGACTCTATCTTTGTACTAAAATGTAATTTATATATATGATTTACTGAACATCAGGGAACACATCGTTGTTCTTTCCGAAAGTTCTTCTCTATGCTGACCTTAAAGAAGTTGGCATATTGTGGTGCCATGCATGCACTCATGGTGTTGCCCAAATGAGAATCTGTTGTGAGTGACAATAAATGATATGGGTTTGGAATATTTTGTGTGTGAGAGCATTGCTGTATGTATAGTATGTGGCTAGTGTTACTATACAACAAGCTTACATTTCTGGTGGCAAGGATTGAGTTGGGGGTTGATAGTAGCTTCCTTAACAGTCTGTGATGTCTTGGATATTAGATTGTGTGTACCAAAGTTTTTAGAATTGTTTCAATTACACTGAGATATTTGTTGTTAATGTATTATTCCTGGCATTTAATAATATATTTGTATACTTGTGGAGAAGTGAAAAAGAAATAGAAAGAAAACCAAGTTGTCAAAATTATACTTGGGATATGGAACACAACACAACATGTTGCTACAGTAGCAATATCAAAAGAGAGCTTTGCAAAATTCTAATACTGTGTATACCAGTTACAAGGGCCTAGTACCATGACAAACTATCTTTATTTTTTGACTGAAAGACTATTATAAACCAAAATGTGTTATGGACTTTACCACAAAACTTTAAACATTTGTTATTACAAAAATATGAATATGAATATAAATATGAAACTGTATTTGCCCATTTAGTAGTCAATGACATTTGGTTGGGAAGAAGTTATGACCATGACATTGCAATGACCTAGATTATTAAATATTAACATGACTGTCTTTGCATATGTAGCACCATTGAATTGTTTTACTGTATGTTTGATAGTTTTGTAGGGTGATGTAACTCTTTGACTCCACCTTTGTCATTTCTGGGTCCCAGCTACTGCTTACCGAGAACTGCAAATGTCAAGATATCAGCAACAGATTTCCGGGGTTTTTTTGTAAGTGAAACTTCTTTAGCGGCACCTACCACATTAGCAAAATTCAGTGGCAGTGAATGGAGATGATTGATGCGGAAGTCAGTGGTGACAGAAGTAACATCACTGCTGGTATAAGAGGCTATCAGCAACATTCATGGCCACTGAATTTTGCCAGCTTCCACCAGCAGGAGTCAAAACACACACACCGCCGTGTGAGTTACCACCTCCTCATCAAAAACCCAGTGAGTTGCTGCCTCCTCATCATCCCGCCCGCCCCCCTGTGTGTTGCTGCCGCCACATCAACCCTCACGCCCCCGTGAGTTGCTGCCGCTGCCTCCTCATCATCCCTTTTGCCCCCCCATCCGTGAGTTGCCACCACTGCCACCTCATCATCAATCCTCCCACCCCCTATGAGTTGCCACCACCTCATCATCCCGCCCCCCCCGTGAGTTGCCACCACCTCCTCATCAACTCTCCCACCCCCCTGTGAGTTGCCGCTGCGGCCTCCTCATCATCCTGCCTGCCTCCGTGAGTTGCCGCCTCCTCATCAACCCACCCGCCCCCCGTGAGTTGCCGCTGCCACCGCCTCCTCAACCCTCCCCCCAAGTTGCCGCCGATGATCATCATCAACCCTCCCACCGCCCCGTGAGCCGCCGGCCGCCGATCAACCCTTCCGCCCCTCTCCATGTTGCACCCACTTATTCCCTATCTCCCTTTTATATCCACTGATCTCCTCTCTCCCTCACCTGCAAGCACTGATCCCCTCTCTCCCTCTCCTGCATCCACTGATACCCACTCTCCCTCTCCTTCATCTACTGATCCCCTCTCTCAAACCTGCATCCACTGATCCCCCTCTCCCTCCTGCATCCACTGATCCTCTCTCCCCATCTCCTGCAGCCACTGATCCCCTCTCTCAGTCCTTCAGCCACTGATCTCCTCTCTCCCACCTGCATCCACTGATCCCCTCTCTCAGTCCTGCATCCACTGATTTCCTCTTTCCCTCCTGCATCCACTGATCCCCTCTCTCCCCCTCCTGCATCCATTGACCCCCTCTCTCCCTCCTTCATCCCCTGATCCCCATCTCCCTCCTGCATCCACTGATCCCCTTCTCTCCCTCAACTGCACACACTGACTGACACACTGACACACACACACTGACTGACACACAGACACACAAGGAATTCAGCTACTATAAATATGTAAGTGCAAATAGCTAAAACGCGTTTTGGCACTGAAATTGTGTTTTAATTATTAATTAAAAACATCACCATTATAAATACAATTTCTGTGACAAAACTGTGATAAAAGACAAAGAAGTGTCACATAAAATGCGTGCGATCAGCACACACACAATTTTTAATTTTTTTATTTCTTTTACCTAATTCTTTAGAATGTATTGCTATTTTCACTGCAAATTCAAACATGTTTTCCAGAGTACTCAGGGAAAACAGTTGAAAGAAGCAGTGTTGTGCTGGGAACTGGCAGTCCCATAACCCATGGCTCTAATTTGGCTTTTTTCTGCATGAAGCATCTCATAACCAAAAAAAATGTTTTAATTTGTCACTGTTTCCAGCGGATTATGGTTTTCAGCCGCATCTTTCCCCCCTAGACTTAAGGCAGAAATATTTGTATTGATACAGTTTAAAACATATATGTTGTTATTTCAATGCCGTTAATAACTGCATAACAAAAAGAACCTCTTAAAGCATAAACCATTATGAATATGTAATCAATACAGTCAATAAGTCCCACTACATCACTGTACCAAGAGAGGGGTGCACAGAGGTAAGCAAATACGTATGACAAAAGGTCCAAGTGCTACAGTAAGTGCATTAAAAATTGGCACTTATTATACCAATAAAAAAGCTAGGAGGTATTTATTAAAGTCTGGGGTAAAATGAATGGAAAATAATTATATCAGATTTATCAAAGAATCAATCAATCAAACAATTCCTTCTCTTTGAAAAATACACTGTATAGTGTTGTTTACTCCACTGGTTTTGCTTCAGTTTTGCAACTGTGAGACCCCAATAAACAGACTCCCTAGCTTTGTGACTAATTACTATGTTGATCTTTGTACATCTCTATAAAGTTTTAAGCTTTATTTAGTTAATATTTTTCATTTCCATACAGTAAAACATAGAAAACATTTTAGTCGTATTTTACAGAAATATCCATAGCTAATATTATTTCTGTCAGTAGTCAAATGGATTTATCAATTGGTTTTATTATTATTATTATTTTCATACTTAAAACAAAAAAAAAACGTAAAAAGTAGAACACAATCAATTCCAAAAAAATAAAATGTATGCAAAGAATATACAAGTAAAACACTTACCTATTAAACTGGTTCATACTGTACACATATTGGCACCCCACAAAACCGAGTAAGGCACAACCAGGAAGTTGGTCCTAAGGTGTCCAGTCTCACTGTTCCAAATATCGTTCTTGATGTAAAAAGGAGAGAAAAAGCCCAACCATCACAGTGTTGGGGCAGTCCAAATTGGTGTCCTCGTGGATGGGCAGGGATGGCGACGTTGAGCACCCATCGTCACGGTGTCTGATGTAATGGCATCTGACATAATACCGGTGTCTGTATTTCAGGAAGTAGGGGGTCACAGAGGCTGAAATCAATGCGGTTCAGCTAAGGAGACCCCTGCTCCCTCACACTAGTTTTAAAATTAATATTGGAACTTTACGATTCCCTGTAGGAGCCGTGCATGGAGATGCTAGTATTTATAGCGCAATAGCGCAAGGTGCAAGCACCAATTCCAGTTTCTGGATACACCAGTGGCTTCTAGGACTTTGACAGACCTAGCTGAGCAAGGCAAACACCCTCTACTATCACGCTTGCGGTGACGGAGCTTGAGAACTGTCCCATAAATGCCCAAAACAATCCAGCGTTTGTGAGTTTGGCATTGTAGACTCATCTTGTTGTACTGCTGCGGCCAAGCTTATTCTAAAGCTTAACCACATTTTTTCTCGACTTTTTGTTTTCCCCGCCGAAATTGGCCGCGCGCCAGCCGCATCTCACAGCTGCGCACGGCCGGTTCTCCAATCAGGGCCTAATGGCGCTTAACAAAGGAAGCGCCTGCGGCGCTGGAAAGAAAAAAAAAAGCCCGCGTCTGAATGCATTTAAATAATAACCGCGGAGGCGGCCGCTGTAGACTAAAGGCGGCCAACTCTGTATTAAATGATCATACATTTTTACAGGAGCATGCACTTTCTCATATATAATATATATACAGATGCAGCGGCCGTTATTCGAACAAATCACGGAGCCGTTTTGTGTGCGCTGCTGTACTCCACGCGGCATTAACGTGGCCAATCACCCCAGGCACACGTGTTTATCGCGGTTGCTTTGTTTTAATTTCATGGATAGTGTGCAATTAAATGCAATGAAATTAATGAATTGTAATGTGTACAGTACTGTGCTACTGTGATACTGTGTCAATTTAGGTGTTTAAAAACCAGAGCACTAAAATGCCATTTTCTGCACCCGCCTGCACTCGCGACTAAAGGCGGTACGGTTGTAAGAAATCACACGCCATGACATGGGTATTCCGAGTATACAACGCGTGAAGTGTTCGAATAATGGCCGCTGCATCTGTATCTATATATATAAAAGGCAGGGTTGCAGACGTGTCTAAGACATGTGAATGTGCTCACAAGTGATATTCTTTATTGGATATATGCTAACGGTGGAGGTTTTCTGTCGCCTTTTTCACCCACCATAACTTAAAATGTATGTATGTATATACATGCTAATAAAATGTTTGCGATTGGTGTTCGTTTGTAGTTAATGTTGTATTATGTTAGCTAATGCGTTTTATGGTTATTTCAGATATTGTTTGAATTTATTTCTTTGTCTTTAAATGTTTACATTCATTAATGTTGTAGTAATTCATTGGTTCGTGTTACTATTCATTTTGAGTTGGTTTAGGAATTAATTGGATTCATTGGTTAATGGTTTAATTAATTTATTGTTGATGTTGTTATTTCTTGTATTCATTGGATTAGCTGGATACTGTTTTTATTTACTTTATTTAGGTATGCTAATGCAGTGTTTAATAATGGGCAAATAATCTATTATCCATATCTGGATAATAGTTATTTTGCACATTACTGTACTGTATGAGTTTGGGCGGAGGGGGGGAATGGGGGGTCGTGTATTGATGTTTGTTAAAGCTTTTTTTAATATGCATGTGTTTCATAGTGTAGATGTGTAGGGGGTCTCCGGATCTGAACAGCATTGGTTTCAGGTCAGAGGACCCCCTACTTCAGGAGATACAGGCCCCGTTATGGGGTGCCGGTATCCACTGCACTTTCAAGGTTCCGCGTCACGTGACCGGGACATTGAAATTCTGCAGGGGATACCAGCACCCCATAACGGGGTCTGTTCTCCTGAAGAAGGGGGTCTTGGACCTGAAACAAATGCTGTTCAGCTCTGGAGACCCCCTGCTCATGTACACTATTATTAAAATGTATTTATTTAGTGTATGATCACCTGTAACAGCCTTGCATGGAGATACAGAATCTCCATGCAAATGTTATATGCGGCTTTTTTTTCTATCAGCTAGCGTACGTGAAGTTTAAGAATGCTAGCAGGGGGAAAAAAAGCAACACGTACGCTGTGGGTGTTTTGAGCACGTACGTTAAAAAGTGGGCTCAAGGCCTTAGAGAATCTCGTCCCCGGCCTCACTTTTTAACGAACGTGCTTTTTTGGAACATCAGAACACAAACCCATTGAGCTTAGTGCATAGCCCTCTAAGTCAGATAGGCAGAATAACAAAAATGTAAATGACTAACTAATACACCAAAACTACAGCGCTTAACCTATAATGAGCTAATGCTAAAAAATGTGCCTTAAATTAAATAGTGTGCATACATAATTACGCCTACAATAAAATAAAGTGCACATACAATATCAGGTGAACGTGATGACTAAAAAACAAACAAATAAAGCAGCCTAAGTTTTCCCACAGTACAGGTTATCTCCTCAACCTATACACAAAACTCATACAAAAACCATACGGGATACCTGGAGCTTAATATAGTAGATAGTGTCCATACAGTGCAGTCCTTTAAATGTCCAAATGATGTTCCCAACCAAAATGACGATTGCAGTTGAATTCGTTAGTCCCCCCTAATAAAGGGTTAAAGAAAAAACACAAATTGTGCAGTATATCTGGACAGATACATACAGGACAGTACGACCACAGTGAACTACTTACAAGATAATCTTCAGTTGAGAGGATCTGTGCTTTAACCTCTTCCTTGCTGTGATCACGAATCCCATGCGAATCTTCTCAATCCCCCTCTTCTTTAGCCTCTCCCAAGTAGATATTCGGAAGGCATGATAAGGAGAGAATACAGCAAGATAGTGTGGAAAGTACAAAACAATTTATTAAAATATATAAAAACAGCCAAATGTAAACTCACATATGGATGCAGTAACACGTGCAATACTAGGATGCCGTCCACAGCTTGCTAAGGTGTCCCTTTGCTTGCCACAAATCAAGTACAGCGGTATGGCTCCTCTCAGCAGCAACTCAGTGCCCAGGACTCTCTTCGCCCTCGCTGGTGTGTTCCGGCGCTGGTCCCGCTGATGTCACTACCTGAGCGGCGTTCAAACAACTGGGAACTTCCTCTGCAGACGGTGCCTCTAGAACTCCTCCCCCCTAACGCGTTTCGTGACGTGGGGACGTCACTTTTTCAAAGGATAAGGAGCTACTGCCGATATGCTCTATTTATTCCTCCAATAAGTACTTAACCCCTTGGTTTCAAATTACATTGCATATACATATGACAATACATATTAAAACACAATAGAATTAATTAATACAGACGCTATACATTAGTACAAGTCAAAAGAGATTAACTCTGGGATTCATTGGCTTGTATAATGGAACAGATAGTTAATAAAGATATTAAATTCATAGCGGATAAAGAGTGATTTTTAATCCCTTAGGAAGGAGGCTAGATCGAACTCTATATTTAAGGCTTTAGGTGTTAGTGTCCTTAGTGTATATAACCAGAAGCTTTCCCTTCTGGACAAATTCCTAAGTCTGTCACCTCCCCTCCAGTTAATTTTAGGGCACTCTATCCCTTTACATGTTAATCCTTCAGGGTTCTGGCCGTGAACTATTTTAAAATGGTTAGAGACACTGTGATTTCAAACCCTCTTTTAATATTGTACACGTGCTCGGCTAGCCTACGTTTGAGGGGTCTCCCTG